>NW_021940545.1:2472461-2521207 GCF_001715985.3 Manacus vitellinus
AAAAATAAAAAAGAAACAAACAACAATACAAATGATGAAACGACTGACGTGACTCCAATCCCAAAACCAGCGAGATCTCAGAGGGGTGGAACACAGAGATTAAAAGCTTTGCCCTGCAGACAGTATTTTAAAACAGGGGTGGTTTTCTTCCAAATTGGTTCACTTGTCCAGAACTTTTGGACTATTCCACTTGATAGGCCAATTCTTCCACTCAATCACATCCCTGGGGGAAGTCATAACCCTCTGTCTGCACTTTCCCCATTTGCTTCCCTGGGAACAGTATCAGCTACAAATCCAGATTTACGGCTTGGCAAAGAGAAGAGAGCTAAGGAAAGCAGAGAAGGAACAACTCAGTCAAACAAGATATGGCTGTGACCAGCAGCAGAAGTGCCAAGGGAAACACTGGAGGAGGGGAGAGAGGTTTGAACGGGCTCTGCTCAAGGATGTGCTGATGTGCAAGGCTTTGGTAGCACCAGAAAAAACAAACACACAGCCAGTGAATTTCTACCCAAGTGTCACCAATGCAATATCCCCTTCCAGGAAGAAACATGACATTTTAGGGCGTGTGACCCACATACAGTCCTGCAGCACAAAGCAGTGGTTTAGCCTTGGGAAGTTCCTTTGGTTTTGGTGCTTTCCCCAAGCCATTCTGGCTGGTCATCCCTCACTGGGGCTTCCAGCATCACAGTCTCCTCTTTCCTTGCTACCCCACAAAAGCAGCAGTGATGGGAAAACCAGTCTCCCCCTGCTCCGAAGGAACACAAAATGTCTGCAGCCATTGCTCAGTAAAGTTTGTAAAAAAAAATTATATATATATATATATATATCTTGCCTTTTTAACTTTGAAGTATTGGCAGTTGGAGATCTGGGCTGCAGACACGTGATGTTGGATGGCCACTATTTACTCCAGGTTTACTCCATCGTTGCAAGAGGCTTCTGTCCCCTTGTGACACTGCCCAGTGCCCAGAAGTGACATGAAGTGGCTGCACAGTTTTCCCTGGGGGTATCCACGACCTGGGAGATGGGACAGGGGTTTCCTCCTCGCCATAATGCTGAGTCAGCACGATGCAGGAAGTTGAATAAGGGATTGGGCAACTGGGATTCTCCTTTTGGGGCGGAAAGATCTTTACCTGCAGATAAAAGAAATCACAAAGTGAACTAACAAGCTGAAATTGTTGTAGCCAGGCCGGGTAATTCCCCTGCTGGCAGGCAGTGTCCTTGCAGGATGTGAGCTCGGAGCAGCACCAGTCCCTGCCTCATTCCTCTCTTGCCCAAGTGCTCCAAGGGAGTTTTCAGGCGATTTACGGCTGACTCAGGAGATCAATCTCTCCTGGCAGATGGGAGGGAACTCATTTTGGGGGTTTGAAGCAAACACAGTTAAATCTTCTTTTCCCAGCTGAGCTGCTTGTCTTGGAATGACAACTGGGAGCTCTTCCCTGCCTCTGCTGTGAGTCCCAGGGATGCTCCTGCCCTGCTCCTGGCTCTGCAGACTGGGCATGGCTTCACTGAGGGGGGCAGGTGCTGTGGGGACCTGGCATGGGGAGGGGAGCAGGCTCATCCCCACGAGGGGCTGTGGCAACACATTTTGTAGGAGGAAACCCCCAAATGCAGTGATTTATCCAGCAGAGCTGAGAGACAACCTGCTCATGGGGGTCCAACCCCAGAGCTGTCACTTCTCCATGTCTCTTGGACAGCTTGTTGCCCTCTTTTTTTTGATGGCTTGGAGTGAAGTGGTCTGCAATTGTCATGGAAACAAGCTTGGATGCAGGACCAGGTGGCAGCAGGCAGCACAGAGCCATCTGACCCTTGCCTGCCTCTGATTTCCCCCTGCCATCCTCACTCCAAACCCCCCCAGTGTCTCTGCCAGCCTCTCACAAACCGGCTTTCCAAGGAAGGATGCTCAGCATGGAGTGAAAGCAGTGGGTTGCTCCGAAACTCAGCTGGAGATTCCACCTTTCTGATGGGCTTTGTGTTGCCTGAATTCATGGGGGGTGATTCCACCACCCCAAATTCCCTCTGTTCCAGGCCCAGGGGGAATTTCTGAGCAAGTGGAAGTTGTCAGAAAAAATACCCCATGTCAAAAAGAGGGAAGTATCCATATCAAATTGTACCTGAGGCAGAAATCCTCTGCTCTGATTGATGTTACAGGAAGAAAATTGAAGTGAAATGCTTGGAGTTTATCGGAGAGATGAAAATTGACAATTTTACCTTTTTATTCCTTTGGTTTCGATGCCATTGCTCAGGTTTGGAGTTTGCTTCTTGACAAGTGGGATACTGTGGGTAGCCAGTCCTGGCTCACAGCCAGACCTCGTGGGAGTCACGAAGTCCCTTTCCAAGTCCCTCACAGGACTCCTCCTTAGCATTAACACCTCTGTTACTAGGGTACAGCCCCGGAGACAGGTTTGGAGGCTGGAAGAGCTCCGAAATAACTTTTTCTCAGTGCCCAGATTCCCGATACAAGCGAAAGCACTTCGGAAAGGTCCCAGCTGCTGGCAGGGAAGCGGGGCTGCTCAGCCAGGCGGGACGGAGAGGCTCATGATACAGCGACGCGGGGCCGGAGAACGACAGCCCTGTCACGCTGACTTATGATGGATGAGGAAAAATCCCATTTCTCATCGGCGGGGGGAAGATGTGAAGTGTAAAGAAGGATGCACCAGGAGTCTCCGGGCGATTCATCTTCTGGCGGGCGTGCTCCCAGAGTCGGCAGAGGAGAGGGAGAGAGAGAGTGTGTTGGCAAAGCCAAAAGGCACGGGAGGAAAAAAAAAAAAAAGGAGGGGTGGAGGAGAAAATTCATTATGTGAAGGATAATCTCAGAGGGAAATATCAAAATGTCAGCGGCACCCCAGATAGGGGAGAGGAGAAAATGAACTGGGGGCATTTGTCACCTGCTTAACCAGGCGTGGATCCAGCAGAGCGGCTGCGATGGGAAGCGCTGAGCAGGAGGGAGTGGGGCAGGAGGGCAGCTGGATTCCGTGGAGCAGGGGAATTTTGCCATCAGGGCTGGGCTCTGCCTTGCAGGCAGTGTCTGCTCAGAGCCATGATTGGCACTTTGCTGGTTTTTTTTCATGTAAGTTAAATAAATGACCACATCCCCACTCCGTGGGAGCTGCTCTTCACCTCTCGGGAATTTAAAATCTCAGGGGTGTTTTTTAGTCTCAAGAGGTGATGACATCCTGCTGGCAGAGCAAGGGCCAGAGACCTCCCTGCTTGGCCACTGGTTCTGGTCCCATTAAATGCTGTGGAGCCCCAGTAGCCACAGCAGGGAGTGGAGGGGGCAAATATTTGCCCAGCTGGAATCAGCTTGGCCACATCCTGAGCTTCATTCTTGTCACAAAGAGGAGCAGTTTCCAGACCAGGAGCTGAGCTCCCATCTGGACTTCAGTCTGAAAGAAAGTCAAGACCAAGCTCTGCTAGAAGATAAAACCTTGATATTCTCCCTGGCCAGGGTTTTGAGGGTTTTTTTTAGTGTTTTATCCCGCCCTAGAGTGAATTTACATGCCCTGCAGGAGCTGGGGAAGGGTCTGTGCTCTGGGAGGACAGTGCCTTGTTTTCCATTGGGAAAATCTAAAAAGCAGTTTTGCTTCAATAAATCTCTTGGGTCAGGTGGCAGCAGTAAATAGCTGGGGCGTTTAGGAATGAGCCATTTATTTCTGAGTGTCACCAAACCCAGCAGCACTTTCGGCTCCATATCCTGGGAGAAGGTTTAGTAGCTGGAGTCCCAGGGTTTGGGATAACAGTTGGGGCTTGACACCAAATAAAAATCCCCTATTAAAGAAATCAGCTTAATTTACTGTGTGAAATGAAGCAACTTAAACTGCTCCCAAACAGACAATATATTGTACTTTTTAGTGGGAGTGGGAAAATTATCGGAAGGCTCGGCAAGCAGCCTGTTGGTCTCCTGCCCGTGCTGCTCCCGGGGTTCTGATGGATGCTCCATGCCTTTCTTCCCCACTGGAAAACCATTCCTTGTCCAGGTGATGCACAAACCCCACAGATGGGAGCACTCAGCATCTCACAGCTGCTCTCCGACAGGCTCTACAGCATCCAGGGAGCTGCTGAGTCCATCCTGGGAGCTTTTGGAGACGATTCTGCCTGTGCCTAAAACCAAATCCATGCAGAGGAAGAGGCTGCAGACCCTCCGTATGTGTTCCTGTGTGATGTGTTGTGGTGATCAAGGAGGAGACCCCTGCACTGAGCTCCTTCAAACCCAGCAGGGACCCAGCAAGGTCTTCTCCAAACTTAATTCCGTGGTTTTTGAAGCAAAGGAGCATTGGTGAAGGCTTTGGGTGGGTGGGAGGCATCAAAACACCACTCTGGACCCCATTCCGCCCTCCTAAAAAACCGGTGTGTCTGGATCTGCACCTCATTTTCCCCGTTTTCCCGATGCTTTTTCCACCTGATTTGGCTGAAACTTCTCCCCCCCGGTGTCCTTCAGCAGAGATAAACCCTGACTGACTTTCCCCATCGATCCTCACCGCGAGCATGGCGGGGAACCAGAGCTGTAAGTGCCACTTTCTTTTCGCCGCCGCTCCTCTAAGTGAGACTTTCCTCGGCGAATCTTGAAAGGGAAAAAAAACAAGTCTCCTCCACAGCCGGAGAGCCCCTTCTCCTTCCCGCCCCAGGAAACCACGGTACAACTTGAAACCGATTAATAATACACAAAGGGATGAGGTGGTTGGGCAAAGTGCGCCGGTTTCCTCGGCTACCTTGTGTTATGCTTTTATTAAGCCGCGATCTAAAGCGAAGGAGAGGGAGTGATTTTATAGCCTGCAGCGTCTTGTTTGCAGATTATTTTCCAAAGATGCTCGGTAGAATATCAATTGCCTGCGCTGAGACATCCCGGCAGGTGCTGCCTTGCACCGAGGAGCTGCACGAGTCGGCGCAGCCCCTCCCAGCAGCCGTGTGCTGATCCCATGCTGGCTTGGGATGGGGATGGACCCTGGGGCTGGGGAGAGGATTTTGGGGTGGGCAGAGGGCTGGAAGCGCAGGGGGTGATGGGGTGCTAAGCCAAAGCCCTGCTGCCTGTGCTGTTCCATCCTCCACCCCCTGAATGCAGAGGTTTCTGGGGGAGCACAGATGCTCAGCCCTGCACGCCCAGGTTTCAGTGGCGTTGCTCATTAGCATGTGCAGGGAGTGATGAGGCTGCTGGAGTTTGGACGGGGGACAAGGAAACAGCCCATGTGTCAGATGGCAGGGAAGGGCAAAAGGGAAGGAAAAATGGGAGGGGGACCAGGGGAGCGCTGGGACTCTCCCAAAGTGCACAGGGACAGAGCCAGGCGCCTGGCTGCCCCTCAGCCCCCTGACCTGGCTGCTGGGTTGTGCTACTCGAGTTAAAAGCGTCTTTTCTCTCCCTCGTGGGGATGGATGGAGGACAGCTCGGGGTGATTGGCATCCTCCCTCATTGCTGCAGAGAAAGCAGCTGAATTCCTGAACGTACAGCAGGAAAAAAAAGGGGGAAAGAAGCTAAGCAGGGGTTTGGCTTCAGGAAAGAAATACTTGCTGGTTCTTTGTGATGCTCTGAGCCCCCCATGATCCCTTGGAGCCCTCTTAAGCACAGTCAGTGGAGGGTGCAGACAGGTTCCTGCCATCAGGCAGAAGCTTCCCGAGATCCACAAAGCCCAATCAGCAGGAGAGGAACAATCGAGGCGCCGGCGGTCTCGGAGCTCTTCAGCTGATGAAGAAGAGCAGGGCCTGGACAAATCTGGAATAAGAAATGAGCCGCTGAGGAGGAACACCTAGTGACCTAGCTGGGGAGAGGAGGGGAAAAAGTTCTCCTCTATTACTTGTGTGTCTTTTCAGAGCATCTTTAATCATATCCCACGTCATCTTCATCAGAGGGAAGGTGGTAATCAAGGCAGCTGCCTGGGGACGATGCTGTGCCTTTTTGCTGCCAAGGCTGTTCTTTTTGGGGTAGTCAGGAGAGCAGCTCTGGAGTGTGGGAGTGCATCTGGGAGGTGTTTGGCTTCTTATTTTTTTATTGTAGCCACTTAGGAGTTGGCTCACATTGTGCTAAGGGCAGGGATTGAGATTCTCTTGCCCAGGGGGGTAACGAAAGACAAATGCAATGTAGGCTCTTATTTTTTTCCTCCTGCCTTCTCTCTTTGTAGTGGTAAAATGATAGAATTTCATGCAGTCAATTGAGGCTATTGAGTTGTTTTGCCACTAAAGTTCTGGAGCATTGACTGTATAGATTCACAGTGTCCCCTCGCAATAACATCCCTTTTAACAACGTGCTATCAAGGGAGAGCTGTGCAGGCTTTAAAAGGTTTTCCAGGATTGTATTTCTCTCTCTCTCTCCCCTCTCAATGTGCTGAAAGCAAACCAGGGGAAGGTTTCAAGGGAAGCAGGAGGCCCCAAGCCAAGGCCATGAGGGAATTGGTCGTGCCTGTGTCCTGCTTGATGGCAAGACACCAAATCCCAGATTTTCTTGGGGCTGGGGACACATGGGAGGCTCGTTTCTTCCCTGCTGGGTCCATCAATCCAGCTCTTGGCTCCTCCAGGAGTTACTGGGAGACAGCTAATGTTTTGTACTTACAGTAAAGGAAGGGATAAAAGGAATGCAAACCCAAGGTTGAGAGGGAAAGCAAACAGCTCAAAAACCCTATTTTCTCTGAATTCCTGTGATTTCCCCCCCTCTGTGTGTGCTCACCCTCATTTTCTGTTAGCTCTGGTCTGCTGCCCAAAGGAGGGACCTTTGCTTGAACTGAACAGCACAGGGACGTGCCAGGTCCTGAGTTCCTGGGAGAAATCCCATCGTGGGCCCTCCCAGCTGTGATTCAGAGCTGCTGTTGGTCTTTGCTCTCTGTAGGCAGCAAAAATGGGATTTTCCTTCGAAAGGGAAGAGCAGCTTTGCTGTGCATCCCTTGGTGTGATCCCTGTGGCTGTCGCTGCTCTGAGTCACATGTGGGCACCCAGGGGGTTCCAGGGGGGGCTGGGAACCAGTAGGTTCAGAGCCTTGGGGTGTAATCCAGGTGAGATGAGCTGCAGCCCAAAAAGGGCTCAGGAAGTGTGAGCCAGGGTGAGGCTCAGCCCCCTGGGCTGTTTGTGGTGTTCAGTGGGGCAAATTAGAGAATCCCAGAGTGCTTTGGGGTGAAAGGGACCTCAAAGCTCATCTCAATTCCACCCCTCATTCCATGGGCAGGGGCACCTTCCACTAGACCAGATCTTGGCAGCTCCAGATCCCCACAGGTCTCCTGGGAAGCTCCGTGCCCGTGCCTGCTCTGGGAGCATTCCAACCCTCCCACCAGCCCATCCATAATGCAGATCTCCCCGGGTGTCCTTGCTGCAATATCCCTGCTGCTGATCAGGCTGGGGCTGGGATATTTATGAAACTCAGCTTTCCAAATCTCAGCCTGTTTTAACCTTCACTCCTCGCTTTCCTGGCTCTTCGGTGTGTGCTCTTTTAATAACTGTAACCCATCTGATAATGTTGTTATAAATTAATGATCTGTTTACAACCTTAACTCTGTTTTAATGAAGACTTTTTTTGTTGAGGAAAATAAAAGCTGCTGTAATTATACCTTGTAACTGCAGGGTTTTATAGCCGGTGAACTCATCCAACAAGCAATTTCGATTAGTTTATCCAGGCAAATATTCTGGTGTTGATTTCATACATATAAAAAAACACACACAGCTATTTCCATGAGCAGCAGAAATAATTATTCCTGGATCCCTGTGCCTGTGTCTCGAGAGCAAACTCGTGCTAGATTTTCTCACACTTAAAAGAAGTTGAATTCACAGTCCTGCCTTTCTCTGGGTAAAAGCATTAATAGTATCTTTCATCTGACTGGTTGCCTATTTTCCTCAAACTTGTGTCTTGGAGATAAATGTGTCCTTCCATCAGATTTTATTGAAATGGGTTATAAGGTTTAGAAAGCACTGGAGATGTGGAAAGGAAAGAGCCAGGCAGGCACTGCCGGTGTGTGAGGCTCATTTCCTCAGGAAACCAGGCTGAAAATACTTCAGGTGCCATTAAAAAGTTGGAGCTGTCGTTTCAGGGTAAAGCTTCAGAGAGACTTGGAAGGTGTTTTCCAAGTGGTTAGTTCAGTGTCTGTTTCCCAAAGTGCCCAGCTTGGATTGCTGGAACAATTCCTGCATTTCTGAGGAACCCAACTCAGTGTTGAGCCCATTGGAAAATTCAGCTGTTTCTTTTGGTACCTACGTGGAGCTGGGTCCACCAGATCCTTCTGGAGATGTGGGCCATCACAACATGTTGGTACCTTGGTTTCATTTTACTGGAGACTCCCAGGTGTCCTGAGATTCACCAACAAGCCTTTGCTTTCCCCCAGCTCAGGTTGGACCTGACTGCCAGAACCTTTCTGGCAAGGAGAAAGAAGGAGAGCAAAGGGATTGGGAGCAAATGGGTTGGGATTTGGGGCATCTCAGTTTTAGGGGGCCTTCAAAGCTGTGCTGAAGGCAGAATTATAGAGGGGATTGCAGTTGGGAGCATCTGGTTTTGGATGTCCAGAAATGCCTTTGGGATTGACAAAATCAGGTCAGCCTTCCCTGCTCGTGGTGCTGCAGAGGAGTGCACGAGGATGGTGAGCCCACCACCTCAGGAGGCTTCCTTCTTCTGTCTCCAAGCCATCCCTTCTTCTATCCACCTGGAAATCCCCCCCTAAATATTTGCTTCCTCCTCTCAACCCTGTTGAGAATGGTTTTGGTGGAAAAGGACCTTAAAGCTCATCTTCTTCCACCCCCTACCATGGGCAGGGACACCTCCCACCAGCCCAGGTTGCTCCAAGCCCCATCCAACCTGGCCTTGGACACTCCCAGGGATGGGGCAGCCACAGCTTCTCTGGACAACCTGTGCCAGGGCAGTTCCTGGACAATCTGTGCCACCCTCACAGTTCCTGGGAATCTGCAAGATTCCGGGATGTTTTGGAAAAGTTCTGATGGTCACTATCCACAGTGAACTCTGGGATTATTGTGCCCACCCTTCCTTGCACATTGTGTCCCAGCCCTCCCTGTTCCCTGCTCTCGTGTTCCTTCACCCCCTGCTGCTGTTTGCCATGGACATTCCTTCTCCCAGTGCTGGCTGGAGCCTCCCATCTTCCCAGCTTTCTGCTCATGTTGGATGTGCAGGTTTAAAAATAACCAGTGTTGGGCATGAAATGGGAATTCTGGCTAATGAGGGCACTGGGAAATGGTGCCACTCGGTGTCCATGGTCACTTCAGTTCACACCTGGCATAAAACCTGCAGGGTTTGTGCCTCAGAAACAGCCTCTGCCACCTTGGGGGTGGAACTTATCTGGTATTTCTCATCTTCATTGCATGGAAAAAATGAATTTCCTGGAGGTTTTCCTTACTTTATTAGAGCCTTTTCCCTGCAGTAGGACTCTGCCTCTGCCCTGTGGATTCCCCACTTTACCACAATATCAGCAACAATAGTAGCATGGTTTTTTTTTCCCTGGGGGCTGTCTAGGAATGACCCTGGAGCAGGGACATGCTCTCCCTGCTGGCACCTGGAGCTGCATCCCTGCCCTGCAATCGATTCCTCCAATTCCAGTCGCCCGTTGCAACAACAAAAAGTTGTACCAAAAGCATTTCCCACCCCTGAAAATCCATTACAGCCCCTGTCACCACTCTCTTCTCACAGTTGCTTTTTTAAAATTTATTCTATTTTCTTTTTTCTTGCTGGGTTCAATGGGGCTGTTTTCCCACCCTGATTACAAGGAGTTATCGGAGAAATCCTTTGCCAGGTGTCAGCCTGAGGCAGCCGGAGTCGGAGTTATCAGTATTTGAACAGGTATGAAACAGGCTCCTGGCCACGGGCTGGGGTGATGTCCTTCCTCGTGTCCTTGTGACAGGCAGGAGGGATCAGCTAATTAAAGATCCTGAGGAACTGGGCTCAGACCTGAGCCTGGCCAGCCCCAGGAACTCCAGTTCTCCGTGCGTGGGATGAGGTCCCCAGATGCTGAACCAGGACCGTGCCTGGGGATGCTCCCCCTGCTTTGAGCCACCAAAACTGCTTTTAGATCCAGCACCACATCTTAAAATTCCTTCTTCCTCTTTCTTAAGTGCAGAACTGCAGGCGGTGGTTTTCGATCATTTTATTGGACTTATTTAWTTWWTWWTTTTTYMAWTYCYSRRSSRMSSYKGKTWWYYKRAMCYYSGGGGKKGGRRGGGGRAMSSCSKKRAAAAWYYWWKSCYTWAWTTTYYYYYYKGKTTTTTTTTTCCTCTTCTTTTCTCCACCAAGAATCTGCATAAAGCTCCTCCACGTATCATTTATTCACCCGTATTTCCGAGCGAGAGGCTCTGCCTTCTGATGGAGATGTCATTTGCAAAATAATAAGGTCCTGCTTGCTGCAAGGAGAGCACCCCCCCGCTCTTCCCCCACGGGGTCATTGCCTCCAAATTATAAATCTTTTTAACCATTGCCTCGTGGGTATCCACGAGCACAGCTCTCAGATTAATTCCAGGTCTGCTTCCTTGTCGTCTCCTTTGCTTTTTTTTCTCCCTGCCGTGCACGTAAACCACCCGGCTCTCGAGTGTCGGATCTTTATTCCTAATTGGGTCGCATCAGAGGATCTGTGCCTTCAGCTGCCGAGGTTCCTGCCTTGTGTAGGGACGTAAGTCACAGATATCATCAGATAATTAAGCTGCTAGTAGGTGTTGGAAGTGGTGCTCCCCTGTTTGATCCCTTCCCGTGCCGTACACGGCGTCCAACCGCCCGGCAAAGCCGCGGCACGGCTGGGCTGCTGAGGGGGGAGCTGGGGGCATCCCTGAAAAAGGACTTTATTTTTATTTACAGGGCTCTTCCCGCAGCAGGTCACTGTGTAAATGAGGAGGGAGAGTGGGACTCCAAAAAGGCCTTTTTTTTTTCGGCCTCTGGCCATCCTATCCAGCAGGACATGATGCAGGACAGAACACGTGGAACCAGGGATGCAGCACTGACTTCACAGCCCTTCTCCCTGACTCCAAACTCATGGACTCAGCCCTTATCTCTAATGTGGCTCCTTCCAGAGCCAAGGGAACTGTGCTGTGCCAGCAGCAAATCCCTTCCTATATAAAGATGCTTTTATGGGACATCTCCCCTGAGCCCACCCCTTTGCCCTCTTCCTTAAACTTTGGATTTTTTCCTCTGCCTCTGCCCCCAAACCCACCTGGGGCTGAACCAGCTGCATCCCAGGAGCTGCTCACATGGCCACACTCACAGGGGGGGAATTATTAATGACCCCAGGTGTAATTGTATGTCTTAAGCCTTGCTCAGGCTCCGCTGACATCTTTCCAGAGGAGGGAGGAGGGGTTTCAGGGAGACACCTTGCTGTTTAATAAATAAAAGAAGAGATTCATAAAGTGTCTGGCAAGCACATTCCTCACATAGAAATGTTACGGAATAACACGGGATGAATAATAGAAAAGGTTATTGAAAAATTCATAATTTCCAAGCGCCAGTGAAGGCCAGGCTTCCATGCCGTTTATTTGCCTGTAGAAAAGTGATTAAAATATATATTATTGTCCTGTCTATAGGAAAATGTATTATTAAGTGGATACTGGCATGACATTTGAAAAATCCATTTCATTCCACTTAGTGGCGGGCGGTGGGAGGGGAAGGGGGGGGTCCTTTCTCCCGCTCTGGTTTTCAGGGCGTTCTAGTCAGGCCTTCAGAAAAAAACAGCGAAAATATAAAGAGGGGGGAGGGTTTAATTACAGCCCCCTCTGCCTCCCAGCAGCGCCCTTCGCTCTCCATTTTCGTGCCTTTTGCCTTAAAAGTGAAATGAGATTCCTGCACCTTTTATTTATGGCTTTAATTGCCGAGGGTGGGAGGCGAGGACGGGCGGTGGGTTTGCTCAGGGTGGGGATTGGGGGTTTTTTCTCCGTGGGTGGAGGGTTCTGCCGTGGTTTTGGGTGCTTTTCAGAGGCTCTCATTAGGTGACAGTCTCCTGATGTTGACCTGGACATCAGCTCAGCCTCAATGGCCTGGAAGCAGAGGGACTGTCCTGCCTCCAGGCTGTGCTGGTGACATCCAGGTTGTCACACTGGGCTCATCCCTCTTGTTTTTGGGGGGTTTGCAGTTGTTCTATAAACCTGAGTCCGTGCACATGCCATGCTTTCAGACCTGTCCTGAGCATTGCCTTGGGGAGCTGGAGGATTTGGAGGTATTTTTGGGATGCTGGCTGGATTTCCTGGGCTTGACCCCTCTCCTAATCCCTGCAGGCAGCCCATTGGTGCAAAGAGGGGTGAGAAATTGTGCCAGGAAGTTTCCTTGAAAAAATTCCAGGGTTTTGATCAATATAACTGAAAATAGCTCCAAGTTATCCTGCTGGTCTTGTCCCCTTGGATAAGTTAGTGAGAGTCTCCCTGCTCCCTGTGAAGGGTGGGTGCTTTGGGGATGGGTGGGATGCAGAGGTCACTGGGCAGACCAGGGCAAACCAGAGGGTGGACTTGTCTTGCACCCATGGGATCCTGTTCCTACAGAACTCCATGTAAAAAAACCACCTTTCCATTGGCAAAAGATACGGCTCATCCAGCAGTTCAGTTTGGGGCACTTGGCTTTTTTTCTCCAAGAGCATCTCCATGAGGTGGGCATTTCGGGTGGGAAAGTTGTGCCATGAAAAGCCAGGAGCATTTTCAACACCCACTGAATTTGTCTGGGGACTAAAGGGCAAGAACTGTCCCCTCTGCTCCCTTCGTGTCCGTGGGGATGTGTCATTCCACATTAGCCTGGATCCACCCTCCAGAAGAGAGGTGGCAGCTTTGCTCCCCCCTCCCTGTCAGAGCTCGAGCAGAGTCTATATTTGCTGCGTTAATGACTCGGAGCCAATCTCCAGCTCCTCTTCAGTTTTATTCATAGATCCCATCTGGGACTGTCGGAAATAGAAAGGCAAAACCTGCAAAGAAGCCATGTGGCAGGAGAGGACATGAGGCAAGAGCTGCTTCTAAAAAGAAAGCAAGGCTTGGGATTGACTTAAATCTATTCCTCAATCTGGAAGGATTTGCCACGTATCTTCAATTAAAACAATTTAAAAGACAGAGACGCTGCTTTTATGGTTTTAATGAAATGTTTTGATTGTGAGGGAGTGTTCAAAATTGAACAGGGCCTTCAGCATCTCCAAAAAGCAGCTCCCATCATATCTGGAGGTACCTCCATCCATCCTTCCCTTGTGTGGAAAGGCTCAGACCCTGCCTCTCAAATTAGATAACTTAAAATACATAAAGCCAAGCGTGTCTGAGATGCAGAGGTGTTCATTGTGTAAAGCTCTTTAAGTCTGCATGGAAAATCAGGCTGGGAGGACAGGAATATAGAGATCTCTCTGCAAAGGAGAACTTAATGTACCCAGAAGCCGTTGATAGACTGTCTGATATCCGGAGTCACAGCCGGATGGGCAGCCTCTTCCTCTCCTGCCTGGAAAAGAGACCTCTGAGCAGGAATAGAGGCTGTGCCCAGGAAAAACAGCAATATTTGGTGATGGGGGGCTGCAGCTGAGTCTTCACCTTAGAATTGTGAAGGATTAGGGGGCAAGGAGTGCGGGCAGGAGGAGGGATGATGACGTGGCAGCGACGGCTCCATGGTCAGCAGGGAAAAGGACTGGACACAACTTTTGCAATCAGCAATCTCTCCTTGCTTATTTATTTTCCTTTTCTCCCCCACCCTGCCTTACAATGCCCCCCCTCCCCTCCCCCTTTTCTTTCCCTACCTCTCCCTGCCCAGCCCCAATACCCATCTTGGAGGATCTAAATTAAAATCTGTTATCATTTCCCGGATAATCCCCTTTGATGCCCTGAATGCAGCAGAATCTGTCCTGCTTCAACCTTGCATGTAAGTGCTGATAGCTTTTGAACAGCTAAATGGCTTTGTATATCTCATACAAATGTCTGTCTCATCCAGGAGCTGGCAAGCCCCGCGCAGGCGGCTGGGGAAGCTTTATGAGTTACAAGTGGAATTACTTTGGAGAGATGCTAAGGAGGCCAAACCTTTCAGAGCACGTTCCCTTGGCATCTTCTGTCTGGCAGGGATGGGATTTGCATTGTCTTAACCTCTCAGAGCAGCTAATTGGTGTGGCGGTGCTGATGCCGTTTGTCATCGGGGTTTTCCTGCATCCAGCTCGCTGTGCCAGCCTGGATCTGCCCCCTGGGGCTTGTCTAGGGATACGAGTTTGCCCCAGTCCAAGCTCCTTGTGAGCTTTGTTTTGAGGAGAGCTCGTGCAGGGACTTTATTCACACATTTGGTGCAGAGCTGGGGGTGAAATGAGTGTTTCACAGAACCCCAGCATGGTTTGGGGTGGAAGGGACCCTAAAGATCACTTCATTGCAACCAAGCCTGCCAGGACAGGGACACCTTCCACTAGACCAGGCTGCTCAGAGCTGGTTTGTGCATCTCTACCCAGCCTGGCTCCCGGAGCAGTTGATGTCCCCAGCTCTGACCCTGATGTTCCCCCAGCAGAGCTGATGTTTGTGCTGGGGCTCCTGAGTTCATCCCCAGTGACTGACCACTTGTCCCTTTCCATCCTGCCTTTTCCCATCAGCTCTGGGGCTGTGGAAGCTCTGCCACACCCTCACTGCTCTGCCTGCCCTGGGGGTCTGTGTTGTGCCCAGGTGTAAGGTGAGGGATGCTTCCATCCTCAAACCAGCCTGTCCCAGCCCCACTCCTTGTGCTGCCATCCTTGCAGGAGAACACAGAACCTCGCAGAGGGAAGCTTCCCTCAGCAGGAGTATATTCCAAACTGGCTGAGTGGGGCTGGGAGCTGAGCAGGTTGCCAGTGTTCCCAGTACATCCCATGTCCATCACCTGCTTGTTGTGACTTAACCCCAGCTGGCAACTGTCCCCCAGCCCCAACCAGCACTGTGCTGCAAAATGCAGAGTGCAGCACAAAGCTGTCAAAAATAAAAGCCTCTCCATCCAGGGGACCAACCAGGAATTGCTGTAGCTGGTGACGCCTTTGTGCCCCCTCTGAGGACCCGGAGAGATCTGTGGGTGTCTGGGGAATTCAGGGGGAAAAAATTCTGCAGGAAGCTGGTAATAGTTTGGTAATGGCCCGATGACATGAGCTGATGTAGCAGGACACAGCTGGGACTGGGAAGCATCTTCCCAGCTCTCCAGGATATAAAACTGCAGCCCCCTGCTCGGGGAGCGAAAAGCCCTGAGGAGAGAGAATTAAAGGGAAGCAGCCAAAGGGAAAGGCAGGCAGGGCTTTATTTTTAAAAGAAAAAAAATAAATAAACCCTTTTTAGTTGCAATCACTTCTCTCCCATCAGTGCTTTGCTGCTCCTCTCTGGTGCAGAGCTGGATAACGGTGGGTCCACATCCCTTGGTTAAATTGTGGGAGCATCAGTGATGGGTGGGAAGCTGCTGGGACTGCAGGAGAGGGGATGCTGTGTTTCTACACATCACCAGCCTTGTGTTCAGCTCAGGGGAGAGGACAGGGCACAGCCAGCACCAGCTGCATTCATCCCTCAAAGCTGCCTGTTGTGCAGGAATTCATCTGCCAAATCGGCCGGAGAGCCGGCAAAGAGCAGCAGAGTGGACTTAACCTCCCACCTCTGCTTGTGCTTCCTCAACAGAAAAACCCCAAACAAACTGCTCGTGCTGAGCAGGGACTTTATCTGAAAGGAGGAGAATGCAGGTAGCTGCTGGCTGAGGGCAGACAGCCCTGGCTTCTCCAAGTGTCCCCCTGGAAAGGAGGTTTCATCCCTGCTTGCTCTTTTCTCTTCAAAGGGTCTGAAATCTCCCAGCAGTGCCAGAAGGAGCTTCCCCTGGGAGGGGAACATAGGAGTTGAGATGCCATGGATGGTGGGGAGCTCCCAGAGCTGGGGCAGGAGGCAGGAGCTGACTTTGCAGTGTCAGATGGAGCTGTTCCCTGAGCTGTGGCACAGGTCTGGCACAGGAGCCGGCTCTGGATGGCACTGCTCTGCCTCCCTTCTAAGGAATGATGATCTTCCCCTTTGGACAGATGCTCGTGGCTGGGGACAGCAGCTGGTGCTGTGAGTGCCTGCAGGAAGAGCAGGGCTGGATGCAGCCCATCCCTCTGGGATGGCAGAGCCGCGGGCACAGCGCCCGCCTTGCCCCGCTGACGAGGGCCAGATGTGAGTCCCTGTGGCTGGTGACTCTGCTCCAGCAGTGGCTTCTGCCAGTGATGCTCCAGGTGCCCATGGGCAAGGTCAGCTCTTCCCAGGGCTCTGCCTGGCTTTGTCCCCTCTGCAGAGCTGGGATCTCGCCAGGGAACACGGTGGTTGGTTATTTTCGGGCTTTGGGATCAGAGCTGGTTGCTGTTGGTGATGTGGAGGGCCTGAAGGAGGGCAGTTCCTTCCCTGGGGTGTGAGGATGCCGAGGGCAGAGATCTGAAGCTTGAACTCCCCAAATGAGCAGCATTTCACAGGCTGCTGCTCTGGGGCACTGGTGCGACGAGCTGCTTCCATCCTCTGTGTCCTCAGGGGCAGGAGCTCCTTCCCACTGATCCCTCTGCCTTCCCTGCTGCCTTCTCCCTGGGCTGAATCCAGAGGAAAAGCAAAAAGCACTCCCCCCCCCCCTTAATGAACTCAGCATTAATCGCTTGTGTCAAATCCTTGTGCTAACAAGCTGAGGAAATCAAACAGGGCTCCCCGGGGAGAGCCGGGGAGTCAACACTCATCCATTAAAATGGTAATTTTGTATTTTTCACCGAGGCATTTGTCGCCTCTTGCCCTTGTGCTCTCGTTAGCGCTTTGGCCTTTAAATTATAGTGATTTAAAAAAAAAAAAAAAAGAACAACTAAACCACAAAACCAGCTCTCATCAACCTTCCTCCCTTCCTCCTCCTCATCCCAGGAATGCTGAGCCACGTGCAGGGCGGTGTGCCTGCACGTGGGCTGTTATTTTGGCTTCAGTGATAACAACAAAATGCTCGTTGCTTCCAAGACAACTCCTTTTCTCCCGGGAATTCAAACAACCAATCCCGTTCCCTCCAAAAAAAAAAAAAAAAAGTGACTGTTGAGCATTTTGCTGGAATCCAAGTAGGAATTTCTGGTCACCCTGCTGTTTGAGGGCTTGTAATAGTTTCTTGCTTGTGAGGTTTCTGGGAAATGATGGAGATATTTGCAAATCCCAAGGGTTTTTGTGGGTGTCTGAACACAGGAGGCCAGGGTTGGGAGCTGTTTGCTGCTCCCCTGGTTTTAAAAAGTTAGTGGGGATGAGGTTTTATTAGGCCCAAGAAGGTGGACAAATGCAGCTTCCCTTCCTCAGGTTCAATCAGATCTGGATTTTCAGCAAAAAAGCTGCTTTCTCCACCTGCCTCAGCTGCTCTAATGGAAGACATCACCTCTCCCCACAAACCTTGTGCTTCCTCCCCGTGGTGGTGGGAGGGCTGTTAAATTTACCGTGCGTGCAGCAGAGAAACGAGGAGTTATTGAAACGCAGCATCTCCAGAGCAGCCCGGGAAGAGAGGAGCAGGCAGGGCCACAGCACTGATGCTTGGGAATCACGTGGCACGGGGAAAGCCAGTTTGCTGCCCAAGTGCCTCTGTTTCCCCATCAGCAGGACAATATCCTTCCCGGTGAGATCACTGCCCCCTGAGCAACCTGGGCTGGTGGGTGTCCCTGCCCATGGCAGGGCCACAGCACTGATGCTCGGGAATCACGTGGCACAGGGAAAGCCAGTTTGCTGCCCAAGTGCCTCTGTTTCCCCATCAGCAGGACAATATCCTTCCCGGTGAGATCACTGCCCTCCGAGCAACCTGGGCTGGTGGGTGTCCCTGCCCATGGCAGGGGGCGGAACGAGATGAGCTTTAAGGTCCCTTCCATCCCAAACCATCCCATGATTCTATATGCATATGGAAAATGCCACGGGAGGCACAGATTGCTGTTGTGTCAGTGACGCTGAAAACAGACACGATTTTAAACCAAGCTAACACTTGCTCGCTGTGAAACAGGCAGGAGCACGAGGGGCTGGGCTGGGATTTGTTTGCCTTTTCCAGCCTGGATAACTCTGCAGCTGAGGGACTGCTTCCTGCCGCTGGAGAGGCTCATTCCCTGGCTTTGCTGAGGCAGGAGGGTGCTGTGTTGAACCCGCAGCTCTTTGAGACAGGGACCCTCTCTCCTCTCTCACTGAGCACCGCAATTAATACCCCCTAACGACGTGTCAGGGGCGCAGGGATGCGAGCGCGACCGCGGCGTTTCCCCGCGGATCCCGCCGGCTGGAATCCGATGAATAATCATGCCCGTCCTCCTCGCCCCACGCGGAAATATCCCAATAAATAAATAAAATAAATGACATCTTTTCATTTCGTTAGATTTTGTTTTTTGTTTGGTTTTTTTTCCCTCCCCTCCCTTTCCGTTTCTCATCAAAGCTCTCCCTCTGGTGAGCAATTTGCAGGCAGCGTGGCAGGAGCGGCTCCGAGGAGAGAGGATCTGCTGGAGTTGATGCGTTTTTTATCATCTCATTGTCCCATTTTCTGAGATGAAGGGGACTGGTGTTGCCCTCCCCTTACTGGTTTCTGCTTGGCATCATCCGGCTGCTCGCCACATTCTCCTGGAGCTGGTTCTGCCTGGAAAACGGGAAGGGGGAAAGCCACGAGTGGTCAGGAGGGGGCTTGATTTTACTAATGTGGTGTTAAAATTAGGGCTGGGGAGTGGATATCAGTGCAGGTCTGGCTGCGAAAGGAGCCGAGGGCGGCTGTGTGTGTGCACAGTGGCAGTGCCATGGACATTCCACAGGGCTGTGGAATCAGGATTAATGGCTCCAGCATCCTTCAAGCAAACTGTATCTCAGAGCGCTTTGTGGAGTTAAATGACACAGGACGGTGGGTAATATATGGTGTAAAGCGCCGGGAAACAGCAGCACAAAGATATGGCAGGGGGAATAAATTAAAGCCTTCCGTCAGAAAGCCAATAATGGGGAAAGGGGAGTGGAGAGGTGGAAACAAGGGACAGGATATTTATTTGCAGCTGAGGTGTGAGAGCAGTGGAGAATCAATGACTAGAATACAGCACTTCATGCATAGCACCAATTGTATACACAGCCCTGGCTGGATTTTGGGGGGGCTGGGGGTGCCCCAATTCCTTCAGCCACTGTTGAAGGGGATGCACCCTGTGCCTGGCTCGTGGCACGGGCTCCTGTGCTGAGGTTTTTCCCATGGCAGGTGGATTTTTGTTCGGTTTGGGTTTTTTTCAGAGGTGCCAAGAGCTTCGAAATAGGTCTCCTTAAACTGCCTCAAGCTGGGTCCAGCTTTCCACCTCTCCAAGGTCAATATTGCCTGGTCTCATCCAGCAGCTGCTATGAACCTCATGGAGAAAAATGGATTTAGCCTCATTCCATCCCCAGACCTCCAGAAGGAAGGAAATCTCGTGCATCAAGCTGGGAATGGGATGTTAAACAGGAATTTTTACACTATAAGTGAGATAGCAGCATAGTTGCATTGACTCCTCGGAGCCTGATCCACTTGGGAAGGCAAGGAATGAGCCCTCCATCCCCTGCAAGGATGTTGTCAGTCTTCATTTACGATTTATCCAAGGTCATACAGAGGAGTGGGGCGATGCAGCATCTTTCCCGAGCCTGTTTTTATCGAGGAGGGACGAGAGGTAGAGGAAGGGGGGTGAGGTGAG
This sequence comes from Manacus vitellinus, assembly GCF_001715985.3. Lineage (NCBI taxonomy): Eukaryota > Metazoa > Chordata > Aves > Passeriformes > Pipridae > Manacus > Manacus vitellinus. The sequence continues at coordinate 2,491,979 of NW_021940545.1, forward strand.
GGGAAGAAGATCCCTCGTGCGCCTTGTTTGACAAGTTTGCAAAGCAGGGAGGGGGTTTTCAGGCGTCCTCACGTCCCTGGCTGTGCCAGGGAATGTGTCTCGTGCTCCCTGGCTCCCCTCACCCCCTCTGATAAGGTAATGAGATGCGAGTCTTTGGTGTGTTTGACAAGCTGGTGTCCTACGGAGCGGGAGCTGGGAGTGCTCAGAGGCTGGGAGAGGAGATTAATTAATGCTAAAAGACACAGTTTGATGTGGCAATGAAATTTCGATTATAATAATCTCTAATTATCTTGTAGCACAAGTGCCTCGGCTCTCCCAGGTGTCTTCCCCAGTTTGAAATTATTATTTGTCAGCATAAAAGGGAGAGGGGAGCTGGTGCAGGGTGTGCACGTGTGGTCCCTTGGGACAGGGAGCCCAACTTCTGCCAGGGATATCCCTCAGTGGGAATATCTGTCTGCTTCCATGGATCCCATCAGTGCCTGCTGTCCCGAATCAGGGCAAAACGGAATTTTTGGGGTCTTCAGTGCACTTTCCATAGGGTGTAAGAGCACAGGGAGGCAATCTGAGGTCTGTGCAGATGTTTTGTGGCACTTCCACTTTTTACTTTCCAAAGTGTGTCAATCAACCACCTGGTCCCTCATGCCCTTTTTTTTTTTTTCTTCCCCTGATAGTTTTTACTCAAAAACTATCAGCTCATTCCCAGGGAGAACTTTGGTCTTGAAAAAATGACACTTCGCCCAGGAAAGTCATTTCCTTCAGCTGCTCTATTGCCTCCCCTCCGGGCTGAGCGAGCTTTAAAATCATCCTCCTTCTCTCCCATCAGCCTGAGCCCTTCTGTTCCCAACGTCTTCAGCTGTGACCTGTCCCTTCCCAGAGGGATCCCATGGCCTTTGGAGAGGTCCCTGTGAGTGGGGCTGGACGGTCTCACTCCGTGCACTGAATAGCAGATGGACACACTGGCATCTCTGGGAGCAGGAATAATTGGCTGCTCTGCTCCTGAGGGTTGTAGAGGGGGTCTGTGCTGCTCTGAATCATATTTATCTACTTAAAACAGTCTCAGGAGATGAAACATGTTGGGTTTGAAGTCGCTGCCCCCGGGGCGTGCTCGCCATACAGAGGCCCCGTTTCTCTGGTGCTTCTTGGGGCTGCAGGCAGGAGACATCCTTTAACCACCCCCAACCTCCCCCAGCCCTGCAAATCCTTCCCTGAAGCTGCTGGGAGCCTTCCTTCCTTCCCAGGAGCTGCAGCAGGAGAGGGGAAGATGGGGGTGCATCACTGAGCCCGGGGTGGGAAGGGGTCCAGTGTGTTCCTGTTGTCTCTGTCATCGCTGTAAGATGCAAAAGGGTGGGGGAAAAACACCTTTTCCAAAGCCTTTCCTATTCTTTCACCCTTGTGGTTGATGGAAAACCTCCCTTCAGCCCCTCACTACCCTCCCATGCAGCTCCAACCCCCTCCAAGCTGCAAACAGCATCCTTCATCCCACCCTTGCCCTTCAACACCTCTGGAGAGGGAGGAAAAGTGACACAAACCACAAAAAAAAATCATCCCCAGGTGGGTTGTTTGGAGTCACAGATCTGTTTGCAAATGAGCTTGGGGGCTCGCTGGGTAAAAAAAGGGCATGCTTGGTGAATCCCATTTCACTTCCCCAGTGAGCTGAAAAACTCCTGGATAATGGGTTATGAGTTGTAGATCTGTTTGATTGCATTGTTGCAAAGTGGGAATTGTTTTGCAACATAGATTCTTAATCACTGAGGCATCTGTGATTGAATGCGTCGAAAATTGGTTGAAATTGGAAGTTAACTATACTGCAGACAGCTTATTCTTGTGTATAATTGAAAATAAATTCTAATACTCTTCTTCAAAAGGGCTGCTGGGAGGAAATTTCCAGCCTTGTCCTCTCCTCAGCCCCCTCCTCTGAATCCACAAACCCTCTCCTCTCTCCTCTGAGCCTTTTCCTCTCCAGCCTGGAGAGCTGGGGAAGAAAAGCCAATCTCTGCACGTCACTCTCTGCATCACCAGCTGTAAAATAGACAACTTGCAAATAGTTCCTGGGGATGGGAAGGGTGGAAGGAATTAGAGGATCAAGGCACTGGGATGAGGGGCTTGTTTTCCAAATAGTTCTGTTCTTCCCTGGACTGTTCACAGTGTTCACAGAATCCCAAAATGGTTTGGGTTGGATTGGGACCTTAAAACTCATCTCGTTCCACCCCCTGCCATGGGCAAGGACACTTTCCACTAGCCCAGGTTGCTCCAAACCTTTCCTAACCTGGCCTTGGACACTTCAGGGATGTGGCAGCCACAGCTTTTCTGGGCAACCAGACAGCACTTCCCTCCTGGGAGGGTTTAGTGACAGAGGGGAAGTCACCTGCAGCTCCTCATTGCTCTCTCTTAATTCAGCATCCAGGGGATGCCCTGTGGAATTGAAAATTAACCAAATTAAGCCTGATGCAGGGGAATTTTATATCCATAATAAAATTTTAGTGGGGATGCAACCGCCCCACGAGACCTCCTGCTCCAAGTCATTACAGAGGCTGAGAGTTTAGCAAACCTCAGGAAAAATGAACTGTTCCAGGGAATCACGTCATCTGGCACAGTCTGATGTGGGGTAGAAACCTTTGGCAAGGTGATTCCTGCAGCTCCCAAGGGATAGCAACGGGTAATCCAGGTCTCAGTGCACCACAGGGTCTTTAGGGAGGAGACCAGACCTCTCCTACCCCACTTCCAGGTGACTCCTCCATCCTCATCCCACCAGAGCACACCCTTAGGACTGCAGAACAACCCCCTGCCTCGCCCTGTCCCCCCCAGCCGCTCCCACGGCTCCTCAGCTCCGGGGATTTGTGGGTTAGGGGTGGAGATGCACACAAAAGGTCCTGCCTCACCTCTTATGAAGCCCAGAGGTGAAAATCAAATGGTTCCCTGTGTCTTCCAAGCTTTTGGGAGTCTGCTGGGGGTTATTCTTCATGGGATGAGAGGTCAGTTTTGCTTGACAAAGGGAAGGGACTTTGGTGGGTTTTTTTTCCTCGCACTGATCTCGAGTTATTTTTATTCCCTTTTCTCCCCTCGTGATGGGCCAAGGCATCAACAGGGGGCTTTCATGGCCTCCTTTCAGAGAGGGCTTTGGGTTATTGTTAAGTCCTCATCGTGCTGAAGGTGCTTTGAATTTGGTTCCACACCTGGACCCGCTCACAATCCAAGCCTGGACCACCAGAGACGAGAGGGCAGGGCAGTACCCCAGGATGGGGAACAAAGAAATGAAAAGCTTCCTTTGTGTGTGTGTATTGACTCACCTTTGGTTGCTTGGGAAAAGCAGGTTGGAGCTTTCTGTGCTTCCCAGAAAACTTTGGGCAATGCTGATGCCTTTTGGAATAGTACCATGACTTTTACAGGGGATAACTGCTGTTTAAAGCTGGATTAACTATGGAGTTTTCATTATTACTTAAAATTATTATCCAAATTTGGCATTTGGTATCTTTTAGGACAGCAAGGAAATGAGGCAAGCAACGACCCAAACTCAACCTGAGCTTAGCTTGTATTAGAAAAGTTGCACAGAATCAAGTAAATTGATTTTAAATCAATTTATTTAAAATGGTGCAAACTCCTAATACAGACAGAACTAGTTTAACCTTTGCTTAAATTGATTTTGCTTGCAACAGTAAATTACCAAGTGAGACTGAAGTGATTTAATGGAGGGTTAAGCCTGTTTAAGTGTGTCCATTTTCAGGGGTTTCATTGGTTTGGAGAGTGAGGGTGGCCCAGTAACTGGGAGACCTCGGGAAACCTGATTTTCCTTTCTTTCTCTGCCACAGATGTTGTCAAATTCTCCTCTCTGGGGCTCAGTTTCCTGCGTGGGATGGGGGATTATAACTTTTTTCCTGTTTTGTTGTGGTGAGAAGCACCTTGGGGAGGGGTGCCTGTCCTGAAAAAAATAGCTGCTACTTCACTAACTCAATGGTAAAGTAGCTGCTAACAGTTTTAATTTAATTAGTAAAGCTAAACCAGGGCCACCTTTTGGGTTGCAGGATGGAAAAACAGACATTGTTAAGGGTCTAAGCCCCAACCCTGCACTGCCAGTGTCCGCCTTCCATCCATCAGCCTCTGGATTTGAGGATGCCTTGGGGCATCTCCTCCAGGATGGAGAGGGCTGCACACTCCTCAGTCCCACGTCACTTTGGTTGTGACATTTGCTTTTTAGGGCTTGTTTGAAGAGGTGGAGGGAGCTGCTGGGGATGCCTCAGCTTAGAACAGCTCCCCCAAAGCTCCCCAAGGCTGAGTTTAAGCTTGAGGTGGTGTTTCTGTAATGCCAGAGCAGCTCAAACCTGGATCTTTGGACCTGGAGCAGCCTCAGACCACTTGCACAACTGTTTTCCAGTGGATAGTAAATCCATGTGGCTTGTCTGGGAGTGATGTGATTTGAATTAATCAAAATGCTCAACTGCAGGAGGAGAAAAAATATCAGGTCCAGATTGACGGAAGCAATGGAGTGGTGATAACTGTGTTATAATCCAGTGGCTGAGGACTTCGAGCAGCCACCTGGGAGTCAATCCTCCTTTTTTTTTGTTGTTTTTCTGGGGAATTTGAACCCTCAGCTCACTGGGAAGTGCTGAAGGATGTTGGCAAATGGGACATGCTGGGCTGGCCTCCTGCTCGGAGCTCTCTGCTTTGTGTACCAATAGGTATTTATTAATTAGGAATCCGAGTGGCTCCCTCGTTCAGGGGTTAGGAGGCTCGCTAGGGAAGCTCTGGTCCCTATTCTCATTAAGGTTTAATTATACAAAGTAAAATATCATCAACAGGAGGGAGCAAGGCCCCCTGAATGCTGGATGAGGGGGTGGCTGGCAATGTGCCGGCACGCGGGAGACGGACGTGGCTTCGGGTCCCTGTGGATGGGGGAAGATGAATGGCTCCCATCTGGAGTGGAGGGGCTTGGGGCCTTTTCCCTTCTCCCCAGCTGTGGTGCCAGTTTGGGGTGCCCACCCTGCAGTGGTGGTGGGTGTAGGACAGAGTTACAGCCACTGGGGTCAGTCACCGACCGAGTATCGCTGTGGGATGATTGGCAAACGATCCCAGGCTGCTGTTAACTCAAATATCCATCTGTGTGCATCCCAGGAGCCCATAAATTCAAGGGATAATTAGCAGCTGCCACACAGAAAGCAGCGGGGCACTAACCATTTTCACTCGAGGTTCGGAGCATCCTCTGCCCAGGCAGGGCAGGGCTGGGGAGGGAGGGTGGGTCTGTTCCTCCCCCTTGGAGCACATCTGTCATCCCAGAGGATGGGAGGACTCAGGGAATGGCATGTACATGGATGGATTCATTCTGAATTGGAAAAATGGTGCTTGGGGAGTGAAAGCACCTCACTGAGGAGCCACCCCGAGCTCTTGCTGCCTGCAACCTTTGCCTGTGCTTCATCTCCGGGTCTTTTAGCACCACGGGCACCTTGATCCTGGTTTTTACAATGTGGAAACTGAGTCAAGGTGCTAAACAGCGGTTTTACTGCCAAGATAAGGACAAGTTTCCTGATTTTCCTGCCGCTCAGGTCACCAGGGGGCAGGTTTCATTCCCAGGGTGGCTGTGGCCAGGGCGGAGGCAGCTGGACATGGGGAGCCGGGAGGAGCCAGGCGTTAATGAGTTCACGTTTTGGAAGTGCTCCCGACTCTTCAGGTGAAAGTTGCTCTCCAGGAGAAGTGCAAAGAGTGCTGATTTGCATTCTTATTGCAGGCAATATCCATAGGGAGAGAATGTCAGAACAGCTGTTATGTCAAATTACCTTCCTCCAGTAACAGGGGATTTTATCTGTCATCTCGTGGAGGGCAGAGGCACTTGCACCCCTTGGGGGAAGCCTCGCTCTGCATATTTTTTGCATCTTGTGCTTTGTGGAATGGTTTAGTGGAGCCCAGCATGGAGCAGGGTGAGGGATGGAGAAAAGATGGAGCAGAGCAAAGAGGACAGGGCAAGAGCTGGGATCAGCTCAGGTGCTCCTTTTTCCCACCACTTCCCCAGGATGATGCCCAGCTCCTTCCCCCTCCTGGCCTGTGGCAGCATCTCGGTGTGTCCTGCGTCGTGAAGCTTTTATTGCAGCCTTTCCATATAATCACTTCTTAATTAACTGAAGAGATGGCTTTATTTCTTGGAGCTCATTTCCAAAGGCTTCGTTTTATTTCTGTGCAGAATTAATATTTTACGTTTTCCTGCTCGGAAGAGGCGCCTGCATCCCCCCGACGGGGGGAGAGGAGGAAGCTGAGCCAGCACAGCTCCTCGCAACGAAGGGTTTCTGCTGCCGTCTGTGTTTTCCCAAGCAGCCATCAAGTTCTAGTGATCATTTGCAGGGAGGAAAAAATAAAAACAAAAGCAAGTGTGGATGGGGACCGTTAAAAGGCTCCATCTGGACGGTGCTAAGGAGGGGCGATGGCAGCAGGACTTGGCCCTGCCCGGCCTCAGCTGTCCCCATCACAGCCAGGGGACACACAGTGGGAATAGTTTTGTATTTAAGCAGAATTTGGGGGCTTACAAGAGCCCCCCCAATGTCCTTTGTACCTCTTGGCTGTGCAGTGAAGCCCTGCAGCAGGGGGATGCTGGGCACGGGGTCGGTGCATCCGGACTCTGCATGTGGAGGGCTGGATTTGGGCAGGGATTGTCCTTTGGTTTCGTGCTCCTACGGGCTGTGATCCAGGGCAGGGCTGCTGGTGCTCTCTCTCCCCTTCTTATCCAGCCAGGAGACCCCCAGGCAGCCCTGCCCTCCCACAAAACCGGTTCAGGCTCAGCTCAGGCTGGTTTTGTGCCTGGGGATCCCATCCTCAAGCTTCAAGCCGACAGTGGATTCCATTCCATTCCCATCGTGCCTCAGTTTCCCCTTCCACAAAGTCATGCTGGTGCCTTTTCTTGAGGTGCTTTGAAACCTGTTGATGTCCTTGGGAGAGCAAGGTGCCTGTGCTGCTGCCCACATGGGTGGCTCCAGCCTGGCCATGCCTTTTGCTCAGGGCAGCTCAGAGCAGGGCCAGGCCCAGCCGTGTCCGACAGGATGTGCCCCTTCCCCGGCCGCTAATCCCGAGTGTGCAGCCCAGCCCTAAGCTGCTCAGGGGCTTTAGGCTTCTAAATAAGCTTCACATGGGACAGGGCACTCCAGGGAGAGGGCCACGAGCAACTGGGTGTCCCCAGCCAGGTGAGCCAGGGAGCTCCAAAATAGCCACAGCCTGGGTCAGATGGGCTGGATGTCCCCAGCCTCTTTTTAAGCACTTTGGGATTAAATCTCATCCCCCAAATGCCAGCCTGGAAGTTGTGAGTCACTCCTGCAAGGGTCAGGACATCCAGACTCTGCTCCTCATCCCCTGACAGGCATCCCTGCTGGTGGTACCCCCAGGGTGTGACTGTACCCTGCACCCCTGGGTGACACAGGGTTAAATGTTCTGTGTTATTAATTGTAACGGCTGGATCCCACTGACGAGCTCTGATCCATAATTCCTTTGCTGTGCTATCATTCCCATGCTCCAAACAGAAAGAGTCTGGAGCGAGTTAAGCTCTGGAAGTGAGGCAGAGGGACGCTGGGAGAGATATTAAATCTCTGTAGCCTTTCAGAGGCTCCATAATTCATAATCCTGAAACGCACAGGCTGATAATTGCCCTAATCACTGGAGAAACATGGCCAAAATGTACTGAAATAAGCCATAAAACTCATTACAAGATAACAAGATTCTATCTATTCTCGGAGGTCGCGTTAAAGCTCGGCAGGTCAGGGAGTTAATCACCTCCTCCAGCAGAAGCGATGCCGATAAGCGGCGGCACAAAGCCCGTCTCTGCCCCGATCCCGGGATATCCCCCCTGCCTCCCAGAGGGATGGAAAAGGGATGGGGTGCAAAGGGGTTGGGGAAGATGGTGTGTGCTCACTGGTGTTCAGCTCAGCTGGGAAGAACTTTCCTCAGGGAGAGAAGAGACAGGGCTGGGGAGGATGAGTTTTCCCTTCTCGTGGGAGAGGTGATGCTTCCCCCACTGTCTGGCATAGCCCAGCACTCCTGTCTCCTAAATCCTAGAATCCTGGAATCCTACAATCCCAGAATGGTTTGGGTTGGAAAGGACCTTAAAGACCATTTAGTTCCACCTCCCTGCCATGGGCAGGGACACCTTCCACTAGCCCAGGTTGCTCCAAGCCCCGTCCAACCTGGCCTTGGACACTTCCAGGGCTGGAATGACCCACCTTGTATTTTCTGCTGCTTTGAACCATCAACCCAGCCTTGGTAAAACACACTTTCAGGGAGGGATTCCTCTACAAAATCTTTTGCAGGGTGTGATGCTGCATGCCCTGCTTTTCAGGGATTGGTGATTCAGATGCTTTCTTCCCCTCCATCCCTCCTGCTGCGTGTTCACTTTGCTCAATCCCAGCTCTGAGCTGTGCCTTATCTTGTGGAGGGGGGAGAGCTTTAAATGATCACTGCTTGGGGTCACCCCTTTTGGGCCCTGTTTTGGACATTCTGGAAATGTCCCTGTTAGGGATCTGTGTGACAGGAGCCCTCAGAGGGGCAGTGGAGGTGGCTGCAGGTCCTCCCCCATCACGGAGTAGCCACGTTCTGGCCCCTCCGGCTGCTGCCTCCCCGCTGGATTTGTGGTGATGGATCCTGGGCACGCAGCTAATCCATAATCCTTGCTAAATGCTGCTGATGAGTCAGTGCTCATTTAACATGAAATAGCCCTCCTGTGAAATCCATCTCCTTGGATTTAGCACAGCTACTTGTTGACTAAATATTAATTGGTTATTAAAAGCGTCGGTGAGGGGGAAGAAATTCTAAGTTTCCCCAGGGCTGTGGGTGGTTCTGTCTCCTGTGGACGTGCCTTTTCCTGGTCCCTGTACACAGGGATCCTCCCTCCCCTGGTGCCTGAGCCCTCCTTGCCCAAATTTGTTATCCTCCTTTTATTCACCACCCTGGGCCTTCAAGAAACTACAGAGAAAGGAGCCAAGGTCCCTGTACTGATAGTTGCTGCACCTCGGCACATCCCTTCTTCTCTGAGTTAATCCTCCTTCCCTTTTCCCTCTTTTTCTTATGGATTTTTTTAAAAATGATTAGTTTTTCCCTCTATCCTGCCTCTGGGGGTTAAAATGCAACAAGAGGCAGCAAGGACAAGGGTTGAGATGTGATACTGGGGAGCAAGAGGGGCTGGGAGGAGGGAGAGGGGTTTGGGGATAGTCAAGTGTCCTCTGGTGTCTTCCAAATCCCACCAAATCCTGCTGTGGATGCTGGAGGGAAGCTGTGAGGAACCAGGAGAGCTGTGCCTTCCCCTCCATCCCTCTGGAATTGCAGGACCTGTGGAGATTGCCAAGGCTAGAAGGGGACAAGAACCAGAACATCTCCTGTCCTGATGGAATGGGGTGTGTCAAAGGGGACCCTAGACCCTGGATTTATTTACAGAGGTTGGAGAAGATCAGCAGTAATACTCCCTAAGGGATGCAGCATCCCTCTGTGTTGCTGCTTGGGAAGGATCCATTCACTTTACTGTGGCTGGAATGGGGTGTTTTAGGCAAAGAACTGGAAGAAATGTGTATATTTGTTTGTCCAGGGGAGGGTGACCAGTGGCTCTGCCCTTGGTGCTGCTCTGAGTAGACCCTCCACAGCATCCCAGGGTCATTTGCAGTGATTTTGTCGTGGACAAGCTGCAGGGCAGGATTTTAACCGGGAAAATCATGTCAGATGGAAAAACACATCATTTTTTTTCGGTACAAAATGGATAAAAGGAATGCTTTTTGTGTGCCTGCCGTGGACCTGTGTCCTGCTGGGTGACAGGAGCAACAGTTTAAAGCTGTCATGGCTTTTCTGTCCCTGAATCCTCCCTCCTGTTCCAGGAGGGATGGCAGGGAGCCCCATGGGTCCTGCAAATGAAGATCCCCACAGGTGCAGAACGTGTTGTGTTGCCCAGTGTGAAAAATCAATAAATATGCTGGCTGCAAAAAAAAAAAAAAGCAACAGAAAACCACAAAAAAACCCAACCCNCCCCTCCAAGCTGCAAACAGCATCCTTCATCCCACCCTTGCCCTTCAACACCTCTGGAGAGGGAGGAAAAGTGACACAAACCACAAAAAAAAATCATCCCCAGGTGGGTTGTTTGGAGTCACAGATCTGTTTGCAAATGAGCTTGGGGGCTCGCTGGGTAAAAAAAGGGCATGCTTGGTGAATCCCATTTCACTTCCCCAGTGAGCTGAAAAACTCCTGGATAATGGGTTATGAGTTGTAGATCTGTTTGATTGCATTGTTGCAAAGTGGGAATTGTTTTGCAACATAGATTCTTAATCACTGAGGCATCTGTGATTGAATGCGTCGAAAATTGGTTGAAATTGGAAGTTAACTATACTGCAGACAGCTTATTCTTGTGTATAATTGAAAATAAATTCTAATACTCTTCTTCAAAAGGGCTGCTGGGAGGAAATTTCCAGCCTTGTCCTCTCCTCAGCCCCCTCCTCTGAATCCACAAACCCTCTCCTCTCTCCTCTGAGCCTTTTCCTCTCCAGCCTGGAGAGCTGGGGAAGAAAAGCCAATCTCTGCACGTCACTCTCTGCATCACCAGCTGTAAAATAGACAACTTGCAAATAGTTCCTGGGGATGGGAAGGGTGGAAGGAATTAGAGGATCAAGGCACTGGGATGAGGGGCTTGTTTTCCAAATAGTTCTGTTCTTCCCTGGACTGTTCACAGTGTTCACAGAATCCCAAAATGGTTTGGGTTGGATTGGGACCTTAAAACTCATCTCGTTCCACCCCCTGCCATGGGCAAGGACACTTTCCACTAGCCCAGGTTGCTCCAAACCTTTCCTAACCTGGCCTTGGACACTTCAGGGATGTGGCAGCCACAGCTTTTCTGGGCAACCAGACAGCACTTCCCTCCTGGGAGGGTTTAGTGACAGAGGGGAAGTCACCTGCAGCTCCTCATTGCTCTCTCTTAATTCAGCATCCAGGGGATGCCCTGTGGAATTGAAAATTAACCAAATTAAGCCTGATGCAGGGGAATTTTATATCCATAATAAAATTTTAGTGGGGATGCAACCGCCCCACGAGACCTCCTGCTCCAAGTCATTACAGAGGCTGAGAGTTTAGCAAACCTCAGGAAAAATGAACTGTTCCAGGGAATCACGTCATCTGGCACAGTCTGATGTGGGGTAGAAACCTTTGGCAAGGTGGTTCCTGCAGTTCCCCAGGGATAGCAACGGGTAATCCAGGTCTCAGTGCACCACAGGGTCTTTAGGGAGGAGACCAGACCTCTCCTACCCCACTTCCAGGTGACTCCTCCATCCTCATCCCACCAGAGCACACCCTTAGGACTGCAGAACAACCCCCTGCCTCGCCCTGTCCCCCCCAGCCGCTCCCACGGCTCCTCAGCTCCGGGGATTTGTGGGTTAGGGGTGGAGATGCACACAAAAGGTCCTGCCTCACCTCTTATGAAGCCCAGAGGTGAAAATCAAATGGTTCCCTGTGTCTTCCAAGCTTTTGGGAGTCTGCTGGGGGTTATTCTTCGTGGGATGAGAGGTCAGTTTTGCTTGACAAAGGGAAGGGACTTTGGTGGGTTTTTTTTCCTCACACTGATCTCGAGCTATTTTTATTCCCTTTTCTCCCCTCGTGATGGGCCAAGGCATCAACAGGGGCTCTCATGGCCTCCTTTCGGAGAGGGCTTTGGGTTATTGTTAAGTCCTCATCGTGCTGAAGGTGCTTTGAATTTGATTCCACACCTGGACCCGCTCACAATCCAAGCCTGGACCACCAGAGACGAGAGGGCAGGGCAGTACCCCAGGATGGGGAACAAAGAAATGAAAAGCTTCCTTTGTGTGTGTGTATTGACTCACCTTTGGTTGCTTGGGAAAAGCAGGTTGGAGCTTTCTGTGCTTCCCAGAAAACTTTGGGCAATGCTGATGCCTTTTGGAATACTACCGTGACTTTTACAGGGGATAACTGCTGTTTAAAGCTGGATTAACTATGGAGTTTTCATTATTACTTAAAATTATTATCCAAATTTGGCATTTGGCATCTTTTAGGACAGCAAGGAAATGAGGCAAGCAACGACCCAAACTCAACCTGAGCTTAACTTGTATTAGAAAAGTTGCACAAAATCAAGTAAATTGATTTTAAATCAATTTATTTAAAATGGTGCAAACTCCTAATACAGACAGAACTAGTTTAACCTTTGCTTAAATTGATTTTGCTTGCAACAGTAAATTACCAAGTGAGACTGAAGTGATTTAATGGAGGGTTAAGCCTGTTTAAGTGTGTCCATTTTCAGGGGTTTCATTGGTTTGGAGAGTGAGGGTGGCCCAGTAACTGGGAGACCTCAGGAAACCTGATTTTCCTTTCTTTCTCTGCCACAGATGTTGTCAAATTCTCCTCTCTGGGGCTCAGTTTCCTGCGTGGGATGGGGGATTATAACTTTTTTCCTGTTTTGTTGTGGTGAGAAGCACCTTGGGGAGGGGTGTCTGTCCTGAAAAAAATAGCTGCTACTTCACTAACTCAAAATAATGGTAAAGTAGCTGCTAACAGTTTTAATTTAATTAGTAAAGCTAAACCAGGGCCACCTTTTGGGTTGCAGGATGGAAAAACAGACATTGTTAAGGGTCTAAGCCCCAACCCTGCACTGCCAGTGTCCGCCTTCCATCCATCAGCCTCTGGATTTGAGGATGCCTTGGGGCATCTCCTCCAGGATGGAGAGGGCTGCACACTCCTCAGTCCCACGTCACTTTGGTTGTGACATTTGCTTTTTAGGGCTTGTTTGAAGAGGTGGAGGGAGCTGCTGGGGATGCCTCAGCTTAGAACAGCTCCCCCAAAGCTCCCCAAGGCTGAGTTTAAGCTTGAGGTGGTGTTTCTGTAATGCCAGAGCAGCTCAAACCTGGATCTTTGGACCTGGAGCAGCCTCAGACCACTTGCACAACTGTTTTCCAGTGGATAGTAAATCCATGTGGCTTGTCTGGGAGTGATGTGATTTGAATTAATCAAAATGCTCAACTGCAGGAGGAGAAAAAATATCAGGTCCAGATTGACGGAAGCAATGGAGTGGTGATAACTGTGTTATAATCCAGTGGCTGAGGACTTCAAGCAGCCACCTGGGAGTCAATCCTCCTTTTTTTTGTTGTTTTTCTGGGGAATTTGAACCCTCAGCTCACTGGGAAGTGCTGAAGGATGTTGGCAAATGGGACATGCTGGGCTGGCCTCCTGCTCGGAGCTCTCTGCTTTGTGTACCAATAGGTATTTATTAATTAGGAATCCGAGTGGCTCCCTCGTTCAGGGGTTAGGAGACTCGCTAGGGAAGCTCTGGTCCCTATTCTCATTAAGGTTTAATTATACAAAGTAAAATATCATCAACAGGAGGGAGCAAGGCCCCCTGAATGCTGGATGAGGGGGTGGCTGGCAATGTGCCGGCACGCGGGAGACGGACGTGGCTTCGGGTCCCTGTGGATGGGGGAAGATGAATGGCTCCCATCTGGAGTGGAGGGGCTTGGGGCCTTTTCCCTTCTCCCCAGCTGTGGTGCCAGTTTGGGGTGCCCACCCTGCAGTGGTGGTGGGTGTAGGACAGAGTTACAGCCACTGGGGTCAGTCACCGACCGAGTATCGCTGTGGGATGATTGGCAAACGATCCCAGGCTGCTGTTAACTCAAATATCCATCTGTGTGCATCCCAGGAGCCCATAAATTCAAGGGATAATTAGCAGCTGCCACACAGAAAGCAGCGGGGCACTAACCATTTTCACTCGAGGTTCGGAGCATCCTCTGCCCAGGCAGGGCAGGGCTGGGGAGGGAGGGTGGGTCTGTTCCTCCCCCTTGGAGCACATCTGTCATCCCAGAGGATGGGAGGACTCAGGGAATGGCGTGTACATGGATGGATTCATGCTGAATTGGAGAAATGGTGCTTGGGGAGTGAAAGCACCTCACTGAGGAGCCACCCCGAGCTCTTGCTGCCTGCAACCTTTGCCTGTGCTTCATCTCCGGGTCTTTTAGCACCACGGGCACCTTGATCCTGGTTTTTACAATGTGGAAACTGAGTCAAGGTGCTAAACAGCGGTTTTACTGCCAAGATAAGGACAAGTTTCCTGATTTTCCTGCCGCTCAGGTCACCAGGGGGCAGGTTTCATTCCCAGGGTGGCTGTGGCCAGGGCGGAGGCAGCTGGACATGGGGAGCCGGGAGGAGCCAGGCGTTAATGAGTTCACGTTTTGGAAGTGCTCCCGACTCTTCAGGTGAAAGTTGCTCTCCAGGAGAAGTGCAAAGAGTGCTGATTTGCATTCTTATTGCAGGCAATATCCATAGGGAGAGAATGTCAGAACAGCTGTTATGTCAAATTACCTTCCTCCAGTAACAGGGGATTTTATCTGTCATCTCGTGGAGGGCAGAGGCACTTGCACCCCTTGGGGGAAGCCTCGCTCTGCATATTTTTTGCATCTTGTGCTTTGTGGAATGGTTTAGTGGAGCCCAGCATGGAGCAGGGTGAGGGATGGAGAAAAGATGGAGCAGAGCAAAGAGGACAGGGCAAGAGCTGGGATCAGCTCAGGTGCTCCTTTTTCCCACCACTTCCCCAGGATGATGCCCAGCTCCTTCCCCCTCCTGGCCTGTGGCAGCATCTCGGTGTGTCCTGCGTCGTGAAGCTTTTATTGCAGCCTTTCCATATAATCACTTCTTAATTAACTGAAGAGATGGCTTTATTTCTTGGAGCTCATTTCCAAAGGCTTCGTTTTATTTCTGTGCAGAATTAATATTTTACGTTTTCCTGCTCGGAAGAGGCGCCTGCATCCCCCCGACGGGGGGAGAGGAGGAAGCTGAGCCAGCACAGCTCCTCGCAACGAAGGGTTTCTGCTGCCGTCTGTGTTTTCCCAAGCAGCCATCAAGTTCTAGTGATCATTTGCAGGGAGGAAAAAATAAAAACAAAAGCAAGTGTGGATGGGGACCGTTAAAAGGCTCCATCTGGACGGTGCTAAGGAGGGGCGATGGCAGCAGGACTTGGCCCTGCCCGGCCTCAGCTGTCCCCATCACAGCCAGGGGACACACAGTGGGAATAGTTTTGTATTTAAGCAGAATTTGGGGGCTTACAAGAGCCCCCCCAATGTCCTTTGTACCTCTTGGCTGTGCAGTGAAGCCCTGCAGCAGGGGGATGCTGGGCACGGGGTCGGTGCATCCGGACTCTGCATGTGGAGGGTTGGATTTGGGCAGGGATTGTCCTTTGGTTTCGTGCTCCTACGGGCTGTGATCCAGGGCAGGGCTGCTGGTGCTCTCTCTCCCCTTCTTATCCAGCCAGGAGACCCCCAGGCAGCCCTGCCCTCCCACAAAACCGGTTCAGGCTCAGCTCAGGCTGGTTTTGTGCCTGGGGATCCCATCCTCAAGCTTCAAGCCGACAGTGGATTCCATTCCATTCCCATCGTGCCTCAGTTTCCCCTTCCACAAAGTCATGCTGGTGCCTTTTCTTGAGGTGCTTTGAAACCTGTTGATGTCCTTGGGAGAGCAAGGTGCCTGTGCTGCTGCCCACATGGGTGGCTCCAGCCTGGCCATGCCTTTTGCTCAGGGCAGCTCAGAGCAGGGCCAGGCCCAGCCGTGTCCGACAGGATGTGCCCCTTCCCCGGCCGCTAATCCCGAGTGTGCAGCCCAGCCCTAAGCTGCTCAGGGGCTTTAGGCTTCTAAATAAGCTTCACATGGGACAGGGCACTCCAGGGAGAGGGCCACGAGCAGAACTGGGTGTCCCCAGCCAGGTGAGCCAGGGAGCTCCAAAATAGCCACAGCCTGGGTCAGATGGGCTGGATGTCCCCAGCCTCTTTTTAAGCACTTTGGGATTAAATCTCATCCCCCAAATGCCAGCCTGGAAGTTGTGAGTCACTCCTGCAAGGGTCAGGACATCCAGACTCTGCTCCTCATCCCCTGACAGGCATCCCTGCTGGTGGTACCCCCAGGGTGTGACTGTACCCTGCACCCCTGGGTGACACAGGGTTAAATGTTCTGTGTTATTAATTGTAACGGCTGGATCCCACTGACGAGCTCTGATCCATAATTCCTTTGCTGTGCTATCATTCCCATGCTCCAAACAGAAAGAGTCTGGAGCGAGTTAAGCTCTGGAAGTGAGGCAGAGGGACGCTGGGAGAGATATTAAATCTCTGTAGCCTTTCAGAGGCTCCATAATTCATAATCCTGAAACGCACAGGCTGATAATTGCCCTAATCACTGGAGAAACATGGCCAAAATGTACTGAAATAAGCCATAAAACTCATTACAAGATAACAAGATTCTATCTATTCTCGGAGGTCGCGTTAAAGCTCGGCAGGTCAGGGAGTTAATCACCTCCTCCAGCAGAAGCGATGCCGATAAGCGGCGGCACAAAGCCCGTCTCTGCCCCGATCCTGGGATATCCCCCCTACCTCCCAGAGGGATGGAAAAGGGATGGGGTGCAAAGGGGTTGGGGAAGATGGTGTGTGCTCACTGGTGTTCAGCTCAGCTGGGAAGAACTTTCCTCAGGGAGAGAAGAGACAGGGCTGGGGAGGATGAGTTTTCCCTTCTCGTGGGAGAGGTGATGCTTCCCCCACTGTCTGGCATAGCCCAGCCCTCCTGTCTCCTAAATCCTAGAATCCTGGAATCCTACAATCCCAGAATGGTTTGGGTTGGAAAGGACCTTAAAGACCATTTAGTTCCACCTCCCTGCCATGGGCAGGGACACCTTCCACTAGCCCAGGTTGCTCCAAGCCCCGTCCAACCTGGCCTTGGACACTTCCAGGGCTGGAATGACCCACCTTGTATTTTCTGCTGCTTTGAACCATCAACCCAGCCTTGGTAAAACACACTTTCAGGGAGGGATTCCTCTACAAAATCTTTTGCAGGGTGTGATGCTGCATGCCCTGCTTTTCAGGGATTGGTGATTCAGATGCTTTCTTCCCCTCCATCCCTCCTGCTGCGTGTTCACTTTGCTCAATCCCAGCTCTGAGCTGTGCCTTATCTTGTGGAGGGGGGAGAGCTTTAAATGATCACTGCTTGGGGTCACCCCTTTTGGGCCCTGTTTTGGACATTCTGGAAATGTCCCTGTTAGGGATCTGTGTGACAGGAGCCCTCAGAGGGGCAGTGGAAGTGGCTGCAGGTGCTGCCCCATCACGGAGTAGCCACATTCCGGCCCCTCCGGCTGCTGCCTCCCCGCTGGATTTGTGGTGATGGATCCTGGGCACGCAGCTAATCCATAATCCTTGCTAAATGCTGCTGATGAGTCAGTGCTCATTTAACATGAAATAGCCCTCCTGTGAAATCCATCTCCTTGGATTTAGCACAGCTACTTGTTGACTAAATATTAATTGGTTATTAAAAGTGTCGGTGAGGGGGAAGAAATTCTAAGTTTCCCCAGGGCTGTGGGTGGTTCTGTCTCCTGTGGACGTGCCTTTTCCTGGTCCCTGTACACAGGGATCCTCCCTCCTCCGGTGCCTGAGCCCTCCTTGCCCAAATTTGTTATCCTCCTTTTATTCACCACCCTGGGCCTTCAAGAAACTACAGAGAAAGGAGCCAAGGTCCCTGTACTGATAGTTGCTGCACCTCGGCACATCCCTTCTTCTCTGAGTTAATCCTCCTTCCCTTTTCCCTCTTTTTCTTATGGATTTTTTTAAAAATGATTAGTTTTTCCCTCTATCCTGCCTCTGGGGGTTAAAATGCAACAAGAGGCAGCAAGGACAAGGGTTGAGATGTGATACTGGGGAGCAAGAGGGGCTGGGAGGAGGGAGAGGGGTTTGGAGATAGTCAAGTGTCCTCTGGTGTCTTCCAAATCCCACCAAATCCTGCTGTGGATGCTGGAGGGAAACTGTGAGGAACCAGGAGAGCTGTGCCTTCCCCTCCACCCCTCTGGAATTGCAGGACCTGTGGAGATTGCCAAGGCTAGAAGGGGACAAGAACCAGAACATCTCCTGTCCTGATGGAATGGGGTGTGTCAAAGGGGACCCTAGACCCTGGATTTATTTACAGAGGTTGGAGAAGATCAGCAGTAATACTCCCTAAGGGATGCAGCATCCCTCTGTGTTGCTGCTTGGGAAGGATCCATTCACTTTACTGTGGCTGGAATGGGGTGTTTTAGGCAAAGAACTGGAAGAAATGTGTATATTTGTTTGTCCAGGGGAGGGTGACCAGTGGCTCTGCCCTTGGTGCTGCTCTGAGCAGACCCTCCACAGCATCCCAGGGTCATTTGCAGTGATTTTGTCGTGGACAAGCTGCAGGGCAGGATTTTAACCGGGAAAATCATGTCAGATGGAAAAACACATCATTTTTTTTCGGTACAAAATGGATAAAAGGAATGCTTTTTGTGTGCCTGCCGTGGACCTGTGTCCTGCTGGGTGACAGGAGCAACAGTTTAAAGCTGTCATGGCTTTTCTGTCCCTGAATCCTCCCTCCTGTTCCAGGAGGGATGGCAGGGAGCCCCATGGGTCCTGCAAATGAAGATCCCCACAGGTGCAGAACGTGTTGTGTTGCCCAGTGTGAAAAATCAATAAATATGCTGGCTGCAAAAAAAAAAAAAAGCAACAGAAAACCACAAAAAAACCCAACCCAAAACCCACAATAAAGATGAAAACTTGCTACAAAGCAGGGAGAAGGGAGAGCAAGAGCTCCTCTCAAAGGAATAGTTGTTGGAGAGGGAGATCTTAGGAAGCTGATAATAAAGCAAAGCACTTTGCTGGGGAGGTGGAACAGGATCAGAGTGGGGATGCTGCGGGCACCCAGTGGGAGGACACATTCCTGCTGAAAAGGTTTTTACCCTCATCGTGGGTTTTTTTCCAGAGGGTTTTTCCTCACAGTCCCATTCCAGCTTTGCAGTGGGTCAGTGGAAAGGGGCTGTGGTCCCTCCCCTCGTTGCTGGAGCATCCCAGTGCCTGGCCTGGGGGATGCTGGGCACCTTCCCGGCGTCGGTGGGACTCTGTCCCCATCTAGCGATGGCTGTGCCGTGCCTGGCAGTGCTGCAGCTTCCCGGATTTTGCTTGGCTGTGATGGGAAGGAGCTGAACTTGACCCCTGCCTTGACCTCCCTGCACCAAACCCTCACCAGGCAGTGGGAGAGAGGAGAGGGAACCTCCCCCCAGCCACTGCTGCTCCTAAAGCTCCAAGTGAGGAGAGTCCAGGAGCTGAAGGGGAATAGGAGCAGCCAGGCTGCCACCACTGCTGATTTTAGGATGGACAAAAAACCAGGAATTCATTCCAGTGGGGTTCATTTGCCAGCTCTGGGCTGGGGTTGGAGAGCACTGGGGTTGTGGAGCATGTTCTGAGCGAGGATCAACCTCAGGTCCTTGCAGGCCAGAAAAAGGGGTTTATGTCTCCTGTCCCCACAAAGGAGGGGAGTAGGGCCAGCAGGAGGGGTTGGGATGTTTGTGGATCCATCAAGGGGAGGAGGAGGAGGGGGGTGAGGATGGAGCACTGGCAGCCAGCTGTGACATTGCAGGCGCAGGGATGGAGGTGATGGAACGTTCGGAGCCTCCCGGCGGGAACAGGGAATGTTGGGCCGTCTCAGTCTGGTGCTCTGCAATAAAACCCCGGCGCCCATCACAAGGGCAATGGGTTGGGGCAGTCTGAAGCAGGAGGATTTCTGTGCTGTGCTTCTCTCTGTACCAGCCATGAACCTGCAAATCTCCCACAGTCCTGCAGTTCCAGAGGGATGGAGGGGAAGGCACAGCTCTCCCGGTTCCTCACAGCTTCCCTCCAGCAGCCGCAGTCACAGCAGGATTTGGTGGGATTTGGAAAACACCAGAGGACACCTGGCTATCCCCAAACCCCTCTCTCTCCTCCCAGCCCCTCTTGCTCCCCAGTATCCCGTGTATCAACCCTTGTCCTTGTTGCCTCTTGTTGAGAGCAGGAGAGAGGGAAAAACTAATCATTTTTAAAAAAATCCATAAGAAGAAGAAGGGAAAAGGAAGGAGGATTAACTCAGGGAAGGAGGGATGGAGTGTTGCAGAGATCAGGACACAGCAGGACGTGCTCTCCTCCCTCCAGAACATCCGTGCTGCTGCATTCAGGCTGTCCCTGTCACCACTGCCACATCCCAGCATATGGGAGAGGCATATGGATGGATGCAGGGGTCCTGCAGCTGTTCCACCCGCTCCCTGGGGGATTTAACACGGTGCTCAGCCTGAATGAACAACCCCCACCTCTTAAATACACCCTCAGCTTTCCCCTTCAGGCAGCACAGGGGGCTGCAGAGGCTTTGCAGGGGGATCAGGAGGGGTGAGACCAAATTTCTCCCCTTCCCATTTGGAGCAAGTGAGGCCATACATCCCCACAGGTTTTGGGGTGTTCAGTACAGAGCTCGTGTGTGTGCTGTAAAGGTGGGCAGGTTGATGGATGGGGGTAATAAAACTGCTTTTTGATAACAAATATCTCTTCTTGGCACTCAGCTTTCCTCAGGGGTAGGGCCTGTTAGGCTGCAGGCAGCACTGGAAAAGGTGGGGTTGGGAGAATTTGGCTTCAATCATTCAGGAAGGGGCTGTAAAAAGCCCTTCTTTGAGTACTGAGCTGCAGGAGGAGCAGGAAAACTTCCAGGGCTGCCCTTGTGCTTGGATTCCCCATCCCTTAAATGGGATGTGCAAAGATGAGGCCACCAAAGTGCTCAGCTCAGGAACATTTGAGATTAATTCCTCCATGGCACAGGTTACCCAGAGAAGCTGTGGCTGCCCCAGCCCTGGGAGAGTTCCAGGCCAGGTTGGACGGGGCTTGGAGCAACCTGGGCTAGTGGAAGGTGTCCCTGCCCATGGCAGGGGGTGGAACAAGGTGGACTTTTAGGTCCCTCCCAACCCAAACCATTCTGGGATTCTCTGGTTTCACCTCCTTTATCTGATATTTTGCTTTTTTCCAGCTCTTCCCTTCGCCCCCTCCGAGGGGGAGCAGCCGTGTGCACACGTGTGGCATCGCCTCAGCAGGGAGCAAAAAAAAAAAAAAAGCCATATCAGAGGGAAAACTGGACCCAATGAAACCTTTGAAAGTAGAGAGTCCTTTAAAAGAGTTGGGGAAAAAAGAGGAAGGGAAGTGGGAGGAAAATATCTTTCAATTTTTGCCATTTCAAAGCTCTAAGCTGACCTGATTTCAAAGAATACGAGTGTAATACTTTCCCTCTTTCTTCTCTCTTTTTTTTTTCCCCCTAATAGGGAAGTGACATTTTATTCTACTTATCCTTAAGGCAAAGTTGGATTATTTTTTTTTTTGAAGTGGTGTGGGGGGGGGATAAGACGTGCAGGGAAGGAGCCACACAGGCACAGCAGCCGGTGGCACCGGGAGAGAGGGATCCCAAAACCATCCAGGTACGTGACTCCAGCACTCCAGGGAAGGGGGTCCCAGCCATGAACCTGCCCCGGGGGGACACCAAGCCATCCCAAAATCCTCCCTTGTGTCCAGTTTTGAGGAAAATCCTAGGGAAAATCTTCCAGAGGGGCCTTCCCCCCCGCCATTGGGAGATGCTGGGGGGCAGGAGAGGCACGTGCCAGGGGGACAGGATGGTGGGTATGGGATTTGCTCCTTGGTTTTGGGTGCTGCCATGTGTTGGACGTGCTAAGGATCAAGGGTATGGATGTGGAGGCTCGCTGGCATTTTTGCAGCCTTGTATTAACATTGTTGGGTGATGTTTTGGTGCTTTGGAGCAGGGGAAAAGCAGGATGGATCTGGAAATACACCCAGATAGCACATGGAAATGCTGCCTTAGCTCCTGGAATATGTATTGCAATGGCACTGGACATCTCCTTGTGCATTCCTCTCACCCCTAAAAGCTCCCAGTTATGGCACCCACCTTACTCTTGTATTTCTGGGCTGTTGCATGTGGGAAGCACATTGTGAATCTCTGGGATAATTTATTGGGAGCTCGTTTTGCTGATGGTCTGCGGCAGGAATGAGGTCATTTCTTGGGGGCCTTTCCAGGCTGATCTTCCCTGAGTGTGCTGACTCCTCCTGAAAATTTGGCCTGGCAAGACAAACCTGAATTACAACAGCAAGTGCCCTGGGCACCATCCAGGGGAAGAATTATTGTTCCCTGCCCCGTTTTGCTCTGCAGTTGGATGTCTTCAGGAACAGGAGCAGGACACGGCATTGCTGGGCGGGAATGCAGCTGCAGGGCTGAGCTGGGGAGCCTGGAAGGGACAAAAATGCCTGCAAACAAGAGCAGGAATCCCTTCCTAAGCAAACAGCAGCACATCCTTCCTCCCAGCATCCCTGTGGAGGGGTGTGGAGCAGGGTGTTGTCCCTGTTGTCAACTCGCTCTTTATTTCTCACTTCCAGTTCTGCTCCTCATAATCCTCTTTGACCACTGGGTCACAATCCCACCCTCCCTGCTCCACTGAGCTGATGCTCCAAGGGTTATCCCAAAGCCTGGCTCTGGCTGAGCTGGGGAAACACGTGGAAATCTACATTTTTTTGACTCAAATGGAAGGCAGAGCTAGGAAAAGAGGCTGGAAGAGAATAAATATGGGCCATGGAGATCACAGGCCTATACAGAGTTGTTTTGTCCATGAAACCCTACCCCAGGTTTGCATGGGTGTGCAGCTCCCTGGGACTCTCTGAGACCGCTGTTGTTCACTGTGGGGAAAGTGTTTTTTAAGCCATATCCCTGTTTTTCATCTGCTTAGTACCAAAAAGGAAGTGTCAGACCCTTTTCCAAGTGTGTTTTGCTGCTCCATTGTGGGGCTCTCAGGAGGAGCAGGGATGGAGACACAGGGAAGAGACAAGGAGCTGAAGCACCTTCCTGCAAGCACTTAATTAGCTGAATTAAAAACATAAATTGAACAGTTTTGGGGGGAGCTGGGAGGAAAAGAAAGGTTTGATAAAAGTCAATGTTTTGATTTCCGTGCTGAACTTCGGTGTTCTTTTTCCTCCCGCGCGGATTTGCAGAATAAAAGGGAAAATAGAAAGTGAACGACTTACAACCCACTTTGCTCCGAGAAGATAATTTTCCCTTCGCTTTGATGTTTTGTTTGGGGGCGAGGGAGGGAGTCAGCGCGTAGGCTCGAGGTTTGTTTTATCTGGTGATGCTCGAGATCCCATCCCCGCGCTCCCGGCGGGTCCCGAACCCCGCCGGCGGCAGCGGGGACCCGGGATAGATGGGAAAAGCAGAGCGGAACACCCCCGAGGGGAGCCGAGCTGAGAGGCAACACGCAAAGTGTGTTTGAGGCAAATATTTGGACAATCTCAAGGCTTTGTTTAAACGAAACGTCGGCTGTTAATAGCCGACCCCGCAGGGAAAAGCGGATCCTCCTGCCGAGCGCAGATTAGAGCATCGCTGATGGGGGGACCGCAAAGTCAAAGCAGTCCCGAGCTCTGGAGTTTTTCCTCCCGTCCTGCTTGGAAGAGCAACAAATTGAGCAGTTCCTTCCCCAAAAGGATGAGCTTGTGCCTCCCCTCGACGCGGTTGGGCGTCGGGAATGGGAGAGGTGCCCCGCGGTGCTGGGGCAAGGCTGGGTTTGGGGCTGGGTTTGGGGCGGTGCTGGATGGAGACTTCCGTGGGTGATTTAATAAAAAATGCGGGAATATATGGGCTGGGAGATTAACGTCGAGGCTGTTCCCTCACCCCTCCAGCCCCTCTGTCAGACTTCACAGGAATTAGGAATCAGCACTACATAGATTGTAATAATTTTTCCTTTGATCTTGCTTGTCCTCATCCCTCTCCCATTCACACCCCCGTTTTTGATCTCTCCTGTAAAGTGTTTACACCCCTCAATTATTGTAATTACCTATAGGAAAACCAGGAACATGCTGCCAAACCTGTGTAAATTCAAGGGCTTTTAACCCTTTCTGTGCTGAGCAGCCCTGGCAGTGGATGCCTTAGAGCCTGTTCCCGTCCTGGTGCCCTGCTGGGTCCTGGCTTTGCTGCATTAAATGTGTTAAATGCTGCAGGTGTTGCTCAAATCGTTCAGGTTTTAGCTGACATGGGAGGGGATAAAATAGCTTTTGCTCCTTCTTCTCCTCTAATTCCCCCTGTCTGTCCCTGTACCTCCCCCTTGTACTGAGGAAGCATGACCTGGAAGTGGTTCTTCCTCAGCCCCAGCTGGTGACTGTTATCCTTTCTCATTTGGGATCTCTTTCCCCTCTCCTTGGCTTATTTATTTATTTCTTTGCTGCTCGTGACCAGATCCCTTGGACACTGGAACAGGCTCTCCAGGGAAGTGGTCACAGCCCCAAGGCTGCTGGAGATCAAGGAGCATTTAACCAGCACTCCCCTTGTGGATCCTTCCCAACCCAGGATATTCTTTAATTCTATGATTCTTTTGGCTTTTTGGGGAGATGCTGAGCTGGAAGTGCCACTGGGAGCAAGGCAGTGAGAGATAACAGAAGCAAAACTGGATAATAATGAAATATGGAGCTGTAATTCCATCACACCCAGGTGGGGAATTCCCAAAGGGAAGGGTGTTACAGGGATTGCTGCAAAGGGGGTGGGTTCAGCAGGACCTGGTGGGGGTTTGCTTTGCTTCAGCTCCACCCAAGTCGGGGGGACCTCGTTTCCTGCATCCCTTGAGTGCGGCCGATGGGAGAAATTCAACTGCAATCCAACATTTCCCAGGCCTTGGGAAAGCTTTAAGGCTCAAGCCCTGGCAGATGAGCCATCCCTGCAGGGAAGTGCTGGACTCAGGAATGCTGTCTCTCCCTGAATCAGCTGGAAAACAAGGGGGGGAAGCACCGAGCACCACAACAGGTCGTATTTCCTCCCTCTCCTTTTAATCCCTGATTTTGGACAAACACCGACCCAGAAAGGGAGAGAAGAGGAATTAAATTAACGAACACAATTTCTCCCTGTCATTGCACTCTGACTAATGAGTCTATTTCTGGGTAATAAGAAGGAGCAGGAAGTGACAAGGCACTGTAATGAATTAGTGGCCCAGAACCTCGTTAGTCAGAATAATCTTTCCATGAAAGATAAACGATGCAAACATTAATTATGAAGCCGCTGCGGAAATGCATTTTGTTATTTGGCATCCCAAGACATCCCTCCAAGTTATTACTGAAGTGAGGTGCTTTAGGAAACAAAATAAAAGGGATTAGGGAAAGAAATGGGGATAATATGTCGGGCTCCAAGCAGGATCACCTCTGTGAGGCGCCACAGGAGGGGAGCAGGAGGGGAGCAGCCGGGTGATTTCCAGGGAACAGCCCAGATTTCCAGGGGTATCCCTGTCTGGCTGGATTAATCATCCATCTTGCAGTGGTGTCTGTGGGTGCCTGCCAGCCCAGAGCTCCAGGCCAGGAGAAATGCCAAAGAATTGCATCCTAAGGGGGTTTAAAAATAATAATAATAATAATAATTTAAAAAAAAAAAAAAGAGGTTTGGGAAGTAGGATTTGGATTATTCATCTATGTCACGCTGCAAATAGGGGTTGCAGGGTTTGGCTGGGACCAAGCTCTAACTGTATCTTGGTCACTGCTGCTTTCTGGTTTAAAATTTAGGTAGGTACACCCCTGTATGAGCCAGGAGAATGCCCTGGATTGCTCTGGAGTTAGTGGCACAGCAGAATCTGAAACCAGGCTGGAATTCAAGGGGGAAAAAAAAGCAGGAACATATTTTTTAAAAAAAATATTTTAAATTATATAGATATTATATGTATGTCTTTATGTCTCATGAGGGAATAAGGAGAATCATTCCACCCCCACTCTCCAGCTACTGCCTGCTCCCACCTCCACTGTATTAGTGCGGCTTGTCCCAATTTTCTTCTTTGTTGTTTTTATTCCCAACGTATTCCGGAGCTCTTCTCGCGGATTTCAAAGCGGCAGCGCCCGGTGCTCGGGAGCGGCGGCGGCTCTGCCTTCCAGCTGCAATTACTTTGCAACACAGCTCGGGCTGGTGAAGTGTCTTTCGTTGGCAGCAGCTGGGGAAAAGGATTTGGGGGATCTGGTGGGGCTGGGGAGAAGGGATGGGAGAGGAATCCAGGGAGGGGTGGAAGGAGAAGGCAAGGGAGAGGTACCCAGGGAGGGATGGAAATGAAAGGCAAGGGAGAGTATTTGGGGAGGGATGGAAGGAGAAGCGGTGGCTGCCTCCCGTTTTAACCCAGCAGCATCACCAGTGCCACCCTGTCACCTCCCATGCAGCTGCCAGGGTGGGTGGGATGGGTCTGGGGGACGGGATGATCTTCCAGGGCTCTGCTTCCGCCTGATGCTCTTCTCGGAGGATTTTAAGTCAGGGCCGCGGGTGACCAGGTTTAGTTTTGATGCCCTGGGCGGGTTTTATCCAAGGAGCAGAATGAGTCAGGCACTCGCACTGATGCTTTTGCAGACCTTGCTGAGCACTTCCAGCGCTGTGTAAGGGTTATTTTGTCTCTTTGCCTCCCCAGATCGGAGATCACGGGCTGTTAATGGGAAGCAATAGCGGTGCTTTGCCTTCGCAAAGGGTTGCGAGGATACAGGCATCTGTAATTACGAGGTGCTCAGAAAGTGCCATAATGGGGCCAACCATGTGTTGTGGCAGTGCAGACACTTCATAATAATATCTGTGCTGCTTCTAAGAGTCTGTCTCTGACCGTGTTGGTCCGGCTCCAGCTGCCTTGCTCGGAGATGGGTCCGGTCAACAGGACACAAAGAAAAATAAATCCAATAGCCCGGGTGTAGCTGTGCACCAAGAGAGTGTTTTGGGGGCTGGCTCAAAGTCATGCCAGTTTAAACTCTTTTTATGCTGTTCCCCATCTCGGCGGTCCGTGTCCAACCTGCTTAACTCCTGGGGGTGGGAATGTGATGTGGATGGAGAGGTGAAAGCCCTCTGTGGTTAAGGAGCTCGCTGGTGATCCCGGTTATCTGGTCCTGTCCCAGCACACAGCCTGCAGCAAATCCATAAACATCTTTCCCTGGAGGCAGAAACACACAGCATCCCCCCTGTCCCTCACCCAATTTCTTATGGCAATACAGAGTCTGATCAGAAAATCACGGAATGGTTTGGTTGGAAGGGACCTTAAAGATCATCTCCTTCCACTCCCTGCCGCGGGCAGGGACACCTTTCACTAACCCAGGTTGCTCCAAGCTCCATCCAACCGGGCCTTGGACACTCCCAGGGATGAGGATGCCACAAATTCCCAGGGCAACCTGTACCAGGGCCTCCCCACCCTCACACAGAACAATTTCTTTTGTGTATCAAACCTGAATTTCCCCTTATTTCAGTTTGAACCCAGTCAATGAATGATCTCTGCTCAACGTAGGCCCCCAATCAGGGCGTGAAATCCGCAGTAATCACCACCATCACCTTCGCTGTTGTCTCATGAAGGGGAGAGAGCAAAGAAATAACCCCGACCTTGTCTGTTAAAAATGTTGTTATTGTTTTCCGTCAATTGCTGGCTCGTTCTGCGGGTGCTTGAGATAAAGAGAGAGAGAAAGAGGCTGGAAATAAACTGAGAAATGACCGTGTTAAAGCGCTTCTACCGCAGCTAAAGGACTCGGGGCCGGGTAATTAAGGAGCCCAGCGCCCCCCGCACCCGGGAACCGTGTTTCTGCCTCAGGTGCTCCTCTGCATGTTCAAAGTGCGCAGGAATGGATCAAACAGGATTTACTCCTTTCTGCAAGGGCTGCCTGACGAGCCGGGATTATGCGCAGGGAAAGCACCTGATGAGGAATGAAATGAGACGGGGCGGAAAAAGGGCTCCTGAGAAACACCGGGAAGGGGAGGGGAAAGGAGGGAATGAGGATGTTGTCCTGGCTTCATGGACAAGGTTTCAGTTTGATTGGCTGGGAGAGGGGGCTTGAGCCTGGAATTCCCAGACGGGATCCTGACGTGCTGAGTGAGACGGTGTCCTCCTGTAATATTCCTGCTGAGGCTCTCTGCCTTTTCGAGCCCTTCTCCGGGGCCCTGGGAGCCCAATAAAGCAATCTGTGATTTCAATGGGTTGAGGATGGAGCCCACAGGAAAAAGAGAGCACTTGTCCTGATAAAATGTGCTGAATCCCCGGGAAAGAGGCCACAAGGGGAAGGGGGGAATCTCTGCGAGGAGATTCAGGGCAAACAGCCCTGTCCTAATAAAGAGCACAGCCACACATCCTGGGGACGCGTGTATCCCATTTCCCCTCCTGCTGCCTACCAGAGGGTGACAATTTAACTTCTGGATACAGCTGGAGGTGGGATGAAGGTGGGAGCAAGATCTGGAAGGTTCCTGCAACCCTCTCTGCTGGGCTTCCCGTGCCAGTGGCTCTCAGAGCACTCGCGTGCTGCCGGTTGCCTTTCGCAAGGAATTGTCATTTTGGAGGCTTGAAATCCCCATCAGGAGGTTGTGTTTTCCCTCTTCCCATCTCTCCTTCATCCCCCAGCGCTGTTTCTGCCCCCCTGGGGTGGCTGATAAGGCAGAGCCGAGCAGGGAGCACAGCCTCCGGGAGATAATTGACTTCGTGTGAGATCTGGGGAGAAAACAAGAGAAAAGATGTTATTTTACAACCTTGGTACTCCTGACCTCATCGGAAATAAATACACACATAACAGCCTGAAGAAATCGGCTGGTGCATTTAAAGGAGCAGGGATGGGAGCGCGGGGCTGTGCTGGCCTCGCCCGGCTCCGGCGGGTACTACAAGGACTCAGATGCTTGGGAGGACGCGCTGGAGTATCCGAAGGCAGGAAGGGAGCAGCCCCGTTTGCCCCATTTTCCTCCCCACCTGCCTCTCGGGGCGCGGCGCCAGACGGGTGGCACTGGTGACACTGGTGGCACTGGTGGCACTGGTGGCACTGGTGCGGAGCTGGAATGGTTTGCTGTGCTCTCGGGGGGGGGGTTCAGAGGGAGCTCAGCCCCCGGTGGGATGCAGGAGCTGAAGTAAACCCCCCCATATGCCACGGTCGGGCTGTTGCACCCCCAGAAGGCGAAGCTTTGGCGTTGCCACCCCCCCTCACTGACAGTCCCCGGCCCAGGTGGGTGCTGAGGGTGCTGGGAGACGGAGCTGCGACCCCCAAGCACCGACTGGAGCCCCGCGGGGGTCCGGGGCACCTTGGCTGCCCCTGCCTTCCCCCGGCCCTCTCTGCCATCTGTGCCAGGGTCGTTAAAGGTGTGAATTAGTGCTTGTCGCGGGCGCTACTTAAAGGTAATGAAGTTTACTTGGCTGGGTAAATTACCAGCTCTCTTTAAATGGCCCTTTTTTCCCTTCATTACTATGCAGATGTATGCTAATGCGATGGTCTCCAAACACAACTTTGATGACCTTCTAATTTTTATTTATTTATTTACTTGACGAAGCAGTTTTGGCTGGCGGTGTAATTTAATTAGCGTCTCCATTTCGGAGCCTGCCTGGCACGCAGGGGAGCGGAGCTGGGGCTGCAGAGGGGTCCCCCAAGAACAGATTGGGGGCTCCCCCCCGCCTCAAATGAG
>NW_021940545.1:2521433-2527968 GCF_001715985.3 Manacus vitellinus
AGGAATTCCTTCCCAATATCCCACCTAAATCTCTCCTCTTTTAGTTTAAAACCATTCCCCCTTGTCCTGTCACTCCATGCCCTTGTAAAAAGTCTCTCTGCCTGCTTCCTGTGATCCCTCTTTAGGTATTGGAAGATGCAGGGGGAAGGGTCTGGCAGGTCTGGACCACCCAGGGGTGTAATTAGGGAGCGATCGTGCATTGGTGGGGTTAATGACATGGGGTTTCTGGGGTGGTACAAAAGGAAAGCGCTGAAAATAATCTGAATAAGAGGAAATCTCTGCATCTGGGCTGAAGGAGGGCACTGCAGGGAGCACCTCCTGCAGGCAGAGCCAGCCCGTGCCAGCTGTCCCCTGCCCGGGTGGCCGCTGCCAATTCAGTCTCTGGGTGTGGGGAGCAGCTCCGGGGACAGACCAGCCCCAGCCCGGGGACAGGGACCTCGACTGGAGCGTTATCACCTCCTCTTGCAAAGCGTCTGCCTCCTGTGATGAATCGCAGCTCGGGAGGAGCCTCCGACAGCTCCGCTGATAGATCTGGAATTTCTCTGCTGCGAGGGAACGTGAGGCACAGCAATAATCAGGGGCTGGCTTGGGAAATGAGGTGCTTGGACATGCAGGCAGTGACTGAGTGCCCGCGGAGAGGTTTGAGAAGGGGTGGTTTCCCAGATTCCCCCCTTCCACTGGATGTCTCCTTTCCCCCCATCCTTCTCTCTTATGCTGCTTTGCCCCTTCCCATTCCCAACCCTCCTGCAGTCCTCTCGCATCCTCCCTCCCTCCCTCCCTGCCCGTGCCGGCTGTGCCGCTGCCGTGGGTGCCCTGGGGTGCCCAGACACGGCAGCTCCAGCTGCTGCTGTTTAGGTAGAAGTGTTTACATTTGTTTAGCACAAAGACGCCCCAGAGATTTCCCGGTTCATCCACAAGCCGGGCGGGAGGGCTGAGTGAAGAAGTCTGCGAAAGGAATTCATCATCAAAACCACCCCTAAAACCACCCCTAAACCCAGTCCCTCGCTGTGTCCTCGGCTCGGAGGTGCAGGGAGCGGGGTCGGGTGTCTGGCTGGGGGCTGAGGGTGCTGCTGGAACCCCCAGCTGGGGCCAGGCAGGACTTTTCCATGTTTTCTGGGTGCCTTTGGCGTGTGATCAGGCACTGCCAGCCCCGTGGTTCACTTCAAGTGCTCATCTTCCCACCGTCACTCCCCGAGCCTGCCACGGGGACAGTCATAATAATGATGATAATATTAATAACAAGACTCGTGCCCTGGCAGTGGGATTGCAGCCTCTCCTGCCCGTTTGTTCCACCTGGTTAGAGGCTAATGTGAAACCCGGGGGAGGGGACCACAGCCCTGAGGGACCTGGCTAGAAGGAGGCTCCCACAGCATCCTTCATCCTCATGGATCCAGAGCAGGGATCTGAGCAGCTCTACACACGTGGAGGTTGGTGGTGGCCAGGGAAAAGCCTTGAAACATCCAGTGGGTGCCAAGTGTGATGCCCATGGAGTGTATGGACTCAGGGCTGGGTCTGAGGGCTCCCTCAATGTCCCTCTGGACTTCCCAGAGCTCTCCAGCTCCAAAGAGGACGAGCTGCCCACACCCCTCTCTCAGGTGCTGTTTGAACCCTGCGTCCTCTGAGCAGTACAAGCAAACAGCCCCGTGCCAGGTGGGCACAGAGGAGGCTGCACACCTCCTCCCGGCCTCTCATCCCCCCGTTTTGCCCTCGACCAGCAGCTGGGAAGCACAAAACCGTTTAGTGGAGTCTGGTCTCCCTCCAGCCCGGGGCTGGGCCAGGCCGGGGTGCTGGCAGCAAGGAGGTAGTTCAAACTTTTATTGGCGTATTCATGTCCTCCGATTGACTGATAAACTGGCTCCTCATTATGTTTTTGTGTTCTACTCGTCTTTTTAATTAGCCTAAGGGCCTCATTAGCAGCAGCAGCAGCAATGACTGTGATCAGCCTTGCCTGGCATCCAACCTGCATAATGTCACACAGGCAGCACGTAGAAGGGTTACCTGTGAAGGAGGCAGAACTGCCACCCTCCTCCTCCCCAGACCCTGTCCCCAAGGGAGGGGACATGGGGACAGTCCTTAAATGGGATGGGGAGTGGTGGTGTCAACTTCACGGTGGGACGCTGCAAAAAAAGAGAAGGTGCAAGTGTTGAGATGCTGCTCAGAGCTTCTGGGTCCTCTGCTTTGCTCCTCTCCCAATTCATTATGGGGTTGTGGTTTATGCCCAGTTTCCCTGCCCTCTTCCTGACCCCTTCCCCTCCTCCTGCCCTCAGGGCAATGGAGGGTGAGGATCTCTCTGGCAAGAAAGGCTGGAAGTTGTTCCCATCCTGGGAATTGGGGACCTCGACTTCTGCCCCCGACTCTGCTGGAGGAAGCCCAAAGCTCTGGTGCTGTGCAGCAGCCAGGGAAGGCACTGCCTCGGCAGCCAGCTGGTGCCCCCTTGCTCTGCCTGTGCCATCAGGCAGCCAATTAGCAAGAAATTAATATTGTGATTAGCAAATATTATGATTTTCTATCTGAATCTGTAATAAGCTGATTATTCACTCGTGAGTGGAAGCTGCTGCTGTACATGGGGCTGCCTTTCCCACACTGGGGTGGGGCTGGGCAGCCTCCTGGGCCAGGGGCATCAGCCTGCCTGGGGCTTGCTGGGCTCCATCCCCAGTGGGAGCAGTGCCAGGAGGGAAGCAGGAAGGCCCTGCCTGCGTGGCAGCAGGAGCAGGCAGGAGCAGGCAGGGTGTGCTGCAGGAGCATGCAGGGCTGTGGCTTGTCAGCAGATGGCAATGCCCTCCTGCAGCACAGCAAAGCAGCCTGGTGGCACTTTGGGGACATCAGGGGCTGCTGGAGGCCACCCTCCCTGGGCAGCACTGCCCTGCCTGCAGGAGCTGAGCATCCTGCAGGGAGAAACAGGCTCAGCGTGGGGGGTGAGCTCTGGTTCAGCATTTTGTGGTGTATGTGGTCCCTGCTGCAGCTCTGTGTTGGGCTGGGACTGTTCTTCCTGCTCATCTCGGAGCATCCACTGTGCTCCTCCCCAGACAGGGTCACAGAATCATAAAACAGTCTGGGTTGGGAGGGACCTCTAAAGGTCATCTAGCCCAACCCTCTTCCACGGGCAGGAACACCTTCCACGAGACCAGGTTGCTCCAAGCCCTGTCCAACCTGGCTGTGAGCACTTCCAGGGATGGAGAATCCACACCTGCTCCAGGGTTTTACCCCTGGGCCTCAGGAAGGACTTGCTGTGTTTTCCCTGTGAAGGAGTTTGCAAATATCTGTGCTGATGGGGGACACACTGGTGGACATCAAAATCTGCTTTTCCTTTGCACGGATCTTATGGAAAACCTCATCCAATCGGGCATTTATCCTTCCAGAAGATATTGGCAGACTTCACTCCCTCACAATTCCCAGCATACTGATGAGGTTTGACCAGAGATGATTTTCTCTGTGTTGTTAAAGAGAGAAGTTTCCCTCTGCTTTGGGAAACTGAGGCACTCACAATGATTTCTCAAAGCCAAGGAAAAGGGGCATGGGGAGCAGGACAAGAAAATGAAGTTTCATGAACTGAAAACTCTGTGTCCTCCCTGTATCTTTTCTGCACTAACCTGGGACTGCTCAGTTCAGTTCTTGTAAAAAAAACCTCCTTGAAAGTGGCTAAAATATAAGTATTTATGACCATGTCCTGCTCTGGGGCTTCAGCTGCACAGAGGCCAGGTCTGAACTGCCTTGGAAATGCAGGTTTTTATTCTGGACAGCTCTGTACTTGTGAAATGATCCGGCTGGATTTCGGTGGAAGGAGTGGGATCGCTTCAGTGGGATTGTCGGTGGAGAGCTGAGCACTAGATGGCGAAAACGAGCCGTGGAAAAGGCCCGCGGTCCTCACCCTGCATCCTCCCCGCTCTCGCCCCATCATCTCGGCTGAAGATTTGGGAAAAAAGAAGAGATAAGTTGGGGGAACGTGATTTCTCGGCGCGCGGCTGCGGCGCAGAGCTGCAACTCCTCCCTGACCTTGAGCATCCTCGGGCCGGGCTGCGGTGCCTGTGCGGGTGCTTTGGCTTGGCCCTCCCGCTCTTCTCCTCCCTCCTTTGCTCTGTGAGCCCGCCCGGCTGGCGGTGAAGCCCCTCTGTCCCCGCTTGCAGGGCTCTGAGGACTGACAGAACTCATTGCAGCAGTGGGAGGTGCTGACGGGGTGGGAAGTGGGAACAGTGAAGGGCTGCTGGGAGAAGGGATGAGGGGATGTTCTCCAGTGCTGCAAGGCATGGACTTATCCTGGGCTTCCCGACCCTCTCTGTGGGACACACTGCACCCCTGATGGGCATTGTGCCATCCCAGCCCATCCCAGGGTGTCTCCACTGTGTCCTCAGCCTGGATCTCAGGGATTTTCCATATAGGTATGGGTCACTTCTCCTGCCAGCCCCACATCATCCCTGGCCCTGTGCAAACACACTGACCATTCAACACGGCAGCATCATCTCCTCTCCTTCCTCCTCCTCCTCCTCCTCCTCCTCCTTCTCCTTCTCTTCCTCCTCCTCCTCTCCCATCCCACGCTGGTGTCACAGGGTTTCTGGATCCCCGAGGCCTCTCCCCTCCGTTTTGGGAAGCAGCTGCCTGGCTGTGCTGGGCAGAGCCCTGCCCAGCTCCCCCACGCCGTGGGCAGAGCAGGCTCCTGCTGGTCAGCCATTTGTTTGCTTTGCTGCCATCCGGCTCTGCCGAGCTGGAATCGCTCCTGCTCGGAGCATCCTCTCCGCACGTGTGTTTACGACCTGTGCCTCGGGCGTGTTTCCTCCCGCCGAGAGTTGGCCCGGGGCTCCTGCAGCTGCTTTTCCTCCCGATGCCAAGTCTGGAAGGAGTTTGTTGCATGCTAAAGCACGACAGCCCAGCCCAGCAGGAAGCAGAGGCAGAAGCGCCGGCTCGGGGGGGAGCCGAGTGCCCGGCTGTTTGTCTGTCCGCCCACAGAGCCTTTTCCAGAGCCTCTTCCCAACTCCCTGATGCTCCCACCAGCATGAGGGCTGTGGAAAGACAGCAGCCAAGTCCAGGTTGGGTGGAGCACTGAGCACCCTGGTCTAGTGGAAGGTGTTCCTGGCTGTGGCAGGGTGTGGGAATTAGATGATCTTTCAGGTCCCTTCCATCCCAAACCATTCTGGGATTCTCAAATAAGTCAACGCCAGCTGGGAAGCCAAAGGGATCCGTGGCTTTTCAGAGCGAGCTCAGGGGAGCTGACATCACCTGGAGCAGGAACTGGGATGTCTGCATGGCAGCAGGGATTTCAGTGGGGTGAAAGGACAGTGGGTGCAGTGAGGAGTCCTGGGGTACATGGCAGTGGGATGGGAGCGGTCCTGAGATCCATCTTCGAAGCACACACTTATCCAGGGAATGTATTTTCTGCTGTGGATTTGCCACAGTGTGGAATTTAGCACTGAGAATTTCGACTTTCTCCCCTTTTTGGGGGGGTTTAAATTGCAATTTTGTTGTCTGCTGCTTTTCCTGAAAATCTCGGAAGTGTGGATCCAAACTCCCCTGAAGGCTCAGCAGTTTGTAAACGCAGCAAACCCTCTGCCAGACCTCACCAGGGGAGGTGACCCTGGCCTTGGTGACGCTGCTGGAGCAACACCAAGCAGCCAAGGGAGCAAAAGGTGACTCGATGGTGACATGGGGCCTCTGATCCAGGCTGAGTTAGAGACACCAGCTCTGTAATCACTGGCAGAAAGGGGATTAAGAAGGGGCTTCGTAGAGGGCTTACACATCTCTGAAGGGAATTGAGCGGATTGATGCCAGGAGGCTCTTTGAGCTCGTGTCAGATTAGAGGCACAAGTGGGCATCAGTTTAAGCCAAGACACTGCAAAGCAGGACATTAAAGGAATTTAGGTGAATATACATATATTTAAAATATTTTTATGTGTGCTGTGCTCAGTTAATCTAAGTCATTGACTACCCAAGGCAGCAGTCAGAGTAATCAGTGCAAATGACTTTAAAATGAAGCCAAGCTGGTAATTAGGGATAACAAATGTCATGTCAGGAAAGCAGTGACTTGGTTCAGCAGCGCTGGAGCTTTGCAAAGGTTGCCTGGACCCCGTGTCCACCCAAGGAGTGAGAAGGAAGAGTAGGAGAAGCTGATGATGCAGAGCATGTCAGGTCATGCTATTAGTGCCCTACCCAGCTCTGGGTGGGTTAATTCATGGGGTTGGTGCTCTCTGACCACCCTTTTTGGGTTGGTTTCAGGAGGCTAAAGGACCTTTACTTGGAGAGGAAGCAGAAGGCTGAAGAGTTCAGCCAAGGAGTAGCTGAGCATGTTGACCAAAACCCCAAGATGACTTTTAGCTCACCATCAGTAGGCTTCAGAGCTACCATCTATTGGTGGGAAAGCATGATAAGACATCTGACATTCGGCTTAGCCCCGAATCTCCTCTGCCTGTGCTGTAATTCGGAGCCGACACAGACCTTTTCTGAAGGGAGGGATGATTTTTGCACGTTTGTGAAGTGCCCAGCAGGGCCCCGATTCCAGCCCTTATCTCCGGGGCTCGCTGCAACAGTAACAACATCTGAGAGCCTC
>NW_021940545.1:2528618-2564991 GCF_001715985.3 Manacus vitellinus
TTTAAGGTCCCTTCCAATCCAAACCATTCTGTGATTCCATGATCCTAATCCCAACCAGCTTCCCAACAAAAACAAAGCTAGAAGTAGCCCGGGAATGTCTTTTCTTCCTCTCCTTTCTCTTTCCCCCTTCCATGCTCATTCCTTTCTGTGTCTCCAGCAGGCATCTAATGAAGGGAAAGCAC
The DNA here is from genome assembly GCF_001715985.3 of Manacus vitellinus. NCBI lineage: Eukaryota > Metazoa > Chordata > Aves > Passeriformes > Pipridae > Manacus > Manacus vitellinus. The sequence goes on from NW_021940545.1 coordinate 2,528,801, forward strand.
TTCTCCTGGGCAGAGTGGAATGTATGAGGCTGTTGGCCTTCATCTTATTACTGTTAATGGAAACCCATAGAGATAAATCCTCCTGGCTCGTGATGGAAGCTTACCTTTAAATATTGGCCATGCAGGGTGAAATATGGGAATGCTGAGTCCCAGGGAAGGGGAGGCACACACGTCACCTGCTGCAAACCACAGGACTCAGTGTGCTCCTGTGGGGATTTTAGGAGTGAGATGCAGAGATGGCAGCTCTGGGCTTGAACTTTGTAGAGATGGGGGTTCAGTGGCTGCTTTTGTGGATAACGAGGGTCTGGGCACCCCTTGGTTTGGCCCTGCAGCCACGTGGGGTTGGTGGCCCCGTGGGTGGTGTCCTGGGGCTCCTTCACAGGCTTTTCAGGCCCCCCTGTGCTGGGTCAAAGGGGACAGTGGGGCAGGTGGAGCCACAGCCTCACCCTCCCCACACCTCTGAGGGCTGGAATGGTCACCCAGAGAGGTTGGGAATCCCCATCCCTGGGAGTGTCCAAGGCCAGGTTGGACGGGGCTTGGAGCAACCCAGGTGAGTGGAGGGTGTCCCTGCCCATGGCAGGGGGTGGAATGAAATGAGCTTTAAGGCCCCTTCCAACCCAAACCAGTCTGGGATTTCTGATCCCTCCCCGATGGCCATTTCCTCTCTGGACAGCAAAGAGAAAGGAGGAGCTGTTTCCCAGGTCTGTCAGAGCTACAGTCCTGTTAGTATTTAATTTTTTTTCCCCAACAAGCCTTGAACTCCCTGGCTAATTAAATAGCAAGTGGCTATTAAGCTGATGCCTAGGACTAAGGTTTAATAAGGCAGTAACAGGCACTGTGTATTTGCATGTGTGTACCCAGCCTGAGGTGGGAAACCTCAGCCCAGGTGCTCTTTAAATAGTCAATAGTTATTTATTAAACATGGGGCAGCTATCCAGCTAAAGTTAAATTAAAGGCCTGGCTGAGAGATGAGCTTGGATTTAAAGTATTAAAGGGTTAGCAGCCTAGCCCAGCATGCACTGGAATCCTAAACCTGGCTCCCTAAAACTGGAATAGCAGAAGGAAGCAACACGCTGCCATTTAATCTGTGCGAGGTCCCTGTTTGCTCTGCAAATACCAGTGAAGGTTAATGTTTTTAAAAGTTTGGAGCTGGCTCCTTTCCCTCTGATGGCAGTTTGGGTGTGGAAAAGTCCAAGTGAGAGCTGTCCTGGTGGTGCTGTTTCCCACTGGAGCCCTCCAGCTCCTCTGGCTTCCTCAGCGTGGAGGTTATGGAAGAATCATGGAATCCCAGAATGGTTTGGGTTGGAAGGGACCTTAAACATCATCCAGTTCTACCCCCCTGCCATGGGCAGGGACACCTTCCACCAGCCCAGGTTGCTTCAAGCCCTGTCCAGCCTGGCCTTGGACACTAACAGGGATGGAGCAGCCACAGCTTCTCTGGCCAACCTATGCCAGGGCCTCACCACCCTCCCAGGGAAGGATTTCTTCCTAAAGAGAACCCTCATTTCTCTATAGGCTTCACCAAAAAGGTGATGCTCAATGATCTACAGGAGTGGGGGTATAAAATACCCCAGTTAGGGTAGAAAATTGCATCCATGGGTGGATGGCACCTGCTTAGAGTATGGTATTAAATTATTAAGTCTCAGCATAATTTTCCTGTTTTCCCATTCCTTTCCTTCCCTTTCCAGCCAAGGAATGCTCACTTATTTTTAATTCCATCTTTCTCTAGAGGGGGATGGGATGGCTCTGTCCTGCTCACACTTGAACCAGATGCTTTCTGACATGTGGGGACTTGCAGACCTCCCCCTGCAGAGCCACTTTTCCTCGGGGTTTGTCTTCCCTGCTCAGGCAGCTGGCAGGGAGCTGTTCCCAGTGAGTCAGCTGGGCATGGGAGCACCTCCCTGTGTGTCAAGAACTTTGCTACAGTTGGTTCAGCATTCCTCCAGGAGAAAAGAAAAGGGGGGGAGTGTGGGAGTGTGGAAAAGAGCCTTAACTGCTGCTGTTTATCCCTCTTATTTTCAGTTCATTTTATGCAGCTTCAAACACAGCCGACACTCACCCGGCTCCATTAATGGAAAATAAAGGTCAGGGCTGGAGGCACCAGCGCTGCTGTCCCTGGATCCCACGTGGTGTGTGGTGTGAGTGCCACAGCTGCAGGCTTTTCAATTTGATTCCCATCTGGGGGAAGAAATTGGGGCTGAATTGGCCCCGAGTGCCAGCTCCCACCAGCCCGGCCCAGGATGGGGACAGGGCTGGGCAGGAGGGGTCCTGGTCACTCCTCAGGCCAGGCTGGGTGTTTTGCAATGTGTCTCCTTGAAGGAATAATGTGGCTAAACCAAAGAGCCAGTTCCAGCTCATGGGTCTGGTTCAGGGATTTGGGATAATGTCAGGCAAACTGTGCCCCAAAACCTCACTTGCCCCAAAATAAGGCCGTTAACCTTCTCCTTAGGGGGGATTTACTGGTGTTAAGGGCTCAACTAGCAAGAGGTTCTTTGCTGGTGTGCTGGTGGTTTCAAGGCAGGTTCCTCCTCTTCCCCAAAACGTACCAGGAGCTGTGATTGGTGGGAATATTGCCGGTGAGAACTTTGGGCACAGGCTCTGGGACTGAGGCTCCTGGACTCCATCCCTGTGGGAAGCATGTGTGAGAAACATCCTGAGGCTTCGTCCAGGTGATATGTAGGGCTTGAAGCTCTGTTTGGGTGCTTTCCAAGGTGTCCAAGGGGATGAGGCACTCTCCTCCTCCAGGAGTTATCCCACACCTTGCGGGTCCTTTGGCGTGTGGATCCCACCTCTTCACACAAAATGAGGGAACCCTGTAGGGTTCAAATCTTAGGATTTGACTTGTTTTGGTTTTTTGTCTGTTTTTTTTTCCCCTCTGAAATCTGCTACTGGGCTCTTTGCAGGGCAGCAGGAGATGCTGGAGAAATGGCTCTGTTTTCCCATCAGCTGATCCCAGGTCTTTGTGGTGCCTGGGGCTCCGATGGCCCCCTCACCTTGCTGTGCCTCTCACTCCTCACTCAACTCTTTGCTTTGTTGCCTTTGCCGTGTAGAGCTGACCAAACCACAGATCCTGAATAAGAAAGTCAAAAGCAACAGGCTGGAAGGGGCTGGGTGACAGCAGCTGGAGCAAACCTGGCGGGGAGCAGACCCTTCCAGAGCAGGGATTTGCCCCTCCTGCCTCCCACCAGTGCTGGATAACTTACACAAGGCAGCTGAAAGCTGGGTTTGTATCTTGTCTTTGCCTTTCTTTGTGGCTTTTCCCCCTGGTTTTAGCCCTGTGAGGCAGCTCTTGCCTCTGTCCCTCATGCACAGTGTTCTTTGATGTCTCTATCAGGCAGTGGCTTTGCTGAGCATCCTTCCCCAGCCTGGCACTGCTCCCTCCTTCCCAGCTCTCCCAGCCACCTCCCGGTGTTGCTACATGACAAAGTCCTCCTGCCCCTGCCCTCAGGCTCTGTGCTGCAGCTCCGACCCAGGGGTGGGGACAGAGGAGCTTCCTTTCCAGGCTGGATACAAAATCCATGGTGCTTTATTCCTTCCAAGGCACTTGCCCATCGAGGCTTCCCTGTGGTCAGGATGCTCCTGCTTTCTCACATCTCCCTCTTGCCTTCTCTCCCAGCTTTTTCTTGCACAGGCTGTGATGACTATTCCAAGGATGCTCCAAGGAGCATCTCCAGGACCTCTCCATGGGCAGCGAGCCCTGGGGCAGTGGGAAATGCTCTTTAGGACCAGCAGATCCTCCTGTTTGTATTTCAAAGCACCAGTGGAGTGGGACTGGGATTTTTGCCAGAGTCTTGCTAGAGGGAAAGTTTTCTCTGGCTCAGTTCACACAACGAAGGGTTCTCTTTTTTTCTCCCCTCTGCTTTATTCTGATACCTTTTTAACAGGATCAGCTAAATAAGCACATAGAGTGTACCAGTTCACATGCCCCTGGAGGTGAGGAGCCACTGCAGATTAAAGTATTTTTTGTGATCTCCTAAGCAGCTGTATTTTATATGCTGGCCCTGTTTTGCTGATCCTATTAAAGGGTATCATGAAACACAGCACCTCATGGCTATGTATGTTTGGCTTTCTGTGAGCAGGGGGTTTTGGTCATGTGGTGGGTCCTGTGCCCTGCCTCAGTCTCTGACTATCCCTAAGCATAAGGTCCCTCCTTGAGCTGGAAGGGGATTTCCATTAATTCGGGACCAAATTCCGTAAGGTCCTTTAGGAAAACTCATCCACCCACATCTGGAAGGTCACCCTCTGCTTTTCTGGAGCAGCTGATGGCCTTTTGGGGTGGAGGGAGCTGTGACAGTTCAGGGATCAGGCTGGAAATTCCTTAATCCCTGTAAGGGATGCAGATCCTGTGGGCAAGGGTAGGGGACGTGTCCTCTCCCCTTTACCAACTCCCCCATTTCTTGCTGGTGCAGCTTCATTAAACCCCACCAATGATCCCCAGGTGCATTATTGCTCTTCCCAGCACATGTCCATCCCGTCCCTGTTCCCATTGCAGCCCTTGGCCCAGGGACTGTGTGGGGATTTGGGGAGTCAGCGTGACCCAGGGATGAGAGCCATGGATTTCCCTCCTCCCCCTGTTCTTGCAGTGCTGAAAATCCCAACACTGATCCCAATACTCAAAACCAGCCACCCTGCAAAGCCCTGCACCCACACCCCCCTGAGCCACCTGGCAGCTCCAGGGGAGCCTGCCCAGGGCCCCCCTGTGCTAATGAATCAGGACAGTAATTAATGATCATTGCTGTTTGTGGTGAGGACTGTGAGTGCTGTCACTGCTGACTGCACTGACAATTCCCAGGGCTGCTCCCACATCGCTCTGGCCAGTGGGAGAGGAGGAGGAAGAGAAAGAGGAGGAGGAGAAGGAGGAGGAGGAGGAGGAAGAGAAGAAGTGACCATAGTGCTCTGAGCTGGCCAGCCCAAAATTGCCCCTTGGCATCACCTTGCTGAGCACGGGAGCGAGCAGCAGCAGGTCCCTGCGGTGCTCCAGCCACCTCACCCTCCTCCTCCTCCTCCTCCTGGTATCAATCAGCCTGTTGGAGCTTCCCCAGATGGGTCTCACTTTCTGTTCCATCTCATTTGACACTTCATCAGCTGAAGACGGCAGAGAGACATGTCAGCTCCTGAGATCCATCCCCGACCTGCCACAGGGCTTGTGCTCCTTGGCAAGAAATGTGATTATTCTGGTTTGAGGTGGAGATTTCTTCAGTGTTATCTTAGGGGAGGAAATCACAGCCCCCATCCATTTCCTTCCCATCTCCCAGCCTGGCAGAGGCTCGGTGCTTATCCTGGCCCCGTGTAGGGGTGACTGTGCTCCTTCTTCACAGAGTTAAGCACAAACTGATACTTGCTGTGTGAAAATCCCAGCAGCACAGGTGAATTCATGGCCAAAATAGGGGAAAAGCCCTTTTCTTCCTTTATGGAAGTGCCCTGAGCATGGAGATCTCTCCTGGAAGCTCTGATGCCTGCTTGGTGTGGAGGGAGAGGCTGGGCAGTGGCCAGCTATTAGCAGGTACAGTTTTACTGCTCCAGGAGCCTCGTACCTTCCCATTTCATCCTTCCAGATTCAACCAGGAAGATGCTGAACCATGCCCCAAATTCCCCCAAGATCCAACTGCTCATCCCTCTCAGCAAGGTCCTCACCTTGTGTTCCAGCTGCTGTCTGGGTGACATGGCTGCTGGGAAGAACTCATGGCAGAGGGAAGAACCCGCTGCATTTTTCCCTGTTTCCAAGGTTTTCTGTCTGTGTGTCAGTGTCCCATAAACAGTAACAATGATCATTATGTTTTGAAGCTTTTGAAGGGAGAACATGAAATCTAATAGGTAAAAATATGCTTTTCCATGCAAATTCCTTAGGAAATTACCCACAGCCCAGCTTTCAGCGGGTTTTGTGAGGCCCCTTCCCACGGGGCTGTTGCTTCCAGGGGCTCAGCTCTCCCCCACGGAGGTGGGATGCCATCCCTGGGCTCTGCTGCAGTCGGCTCAAACCAGGGGGGAAGATATCTTTGGAATTGTTGGCAGGTGGAAGAGCTAAAGGAGGTGAGGATTTAAGAGCCTGGATTCCTCCCGTGGCGTGCTGGGGCTGTGACTTGTGATAACGCCCCAAGGCAGCGACTGAAATGCACGTCATAAATTAGACCCAAAAATGTGATTACTTTGTCGCTTGGAAGACAAATGCGTGTGCCTGGGGAGTAACAAAGCAGGTTTGATTTGTTGTTGTTTTTACTATGTTTACTATTATTATAACTTATTCCAAATTATTCCAGCCTGAGACAGAGAGGAGACGGCAGCTGGCAAAGCTCCTTGGAGAGGGTGGGTTTGGGGAAGGAGGCAAATCCTAGAAAGCTGAGTGTCGTGGCATGGAATGGTCTTGGTTATCTGGATGCTGGTGGGGGAACTGGGAAGGCCTGGATAAGGTCTGGATAAGGGAGGGTGTTAATTAGAGCTGATGCACATCAGCTGGAGATCCAAACCCAGGAGTGCAATCGCTTGGAGGGTGGGGAGGCCCTGGCACAGGTTGCCCAGAGAAGCTGTGGCTGTCCCAGCCCTGGAAGTGTCCAAGGCCAGGTTGGACGGGGGTTGGAGCAACCTGGGTTAGTGGAAGGTGTCCCTGCCCATGGCAGGGTGTGGAATGGGGTCATCTTTAAGTTCCCTCCCAGCCCAAACCAGTCTGTGGTTCTGTGATAAAATAAATCAGGGACAGTCGTCACTCCCCGTTTTGGGACAGAAAGCTGAGGCGGAGCATTCTTGGATACTTGCCCACCCTGGGTAACCTTCAGCTGGGAGCTGAGTCCTTGCCTTTGGATCCAGCTTTCTGCTCCATCCCTCCCTCTGAGCAGCATCACCCAGGGATCAACATGCTCCCGAGACCCTACGAGGCACCCGCCGGGATGACTGACAGAGGAGCCACTCTTGTTTTCTCCCCCGTAGGACAGAAATCTCCAAAGAACGCTCCATCTCCCATCACTCCTGACTGGGGAAGAAAGAAATGGAGCTTCTAATACTCGTCTCCACAGGAATCTCTAATGCTAAAGAGCTTAGAGGGAGCGCTCATGACTTTGAGAAGAGTAAAAGCCTCCCTTGTCCCCTAAGCGGTGTCCGGCTCACTGAGCCAACACGCTCTGATAACGTGGCAGATGGGTATTTCTAGCATTTGTTTTGATGATGAAAGTGTACATTGTGCTCAAAGATGCCCCCAGGACACATTGTTCTCCGGATAAAGGGATGAAAATTAAAACTAAGTTTCCTAGGTCAAAAGGACGCTCATTAAACCGTTCAGGCCTAAGAGGAAAAAGAGGGGGAATAAAAAAAAAAAAAGAGAGCCAGCTACAAAACCCTGCCCTTTCCTTAAAGGAAAGTGGCTCTGGAGGAGCCGTGTGGGACCAGTTTGTTGTTTGCATGTGTTGGAAGAGCTCGTTTTGGATGATGATCCTGGTGCTGTGCACTCCCTGTTAGGGAGTGGCTTTGGGGCCAGAGGGGCAGAAAACCCTGGGGTAACTCTGATTTTAGGGTCGTATCCAGTGAGCTGGGTTGGGGTCCAGGGTTGTGCCAGGCAGGACAAGGCAAAACCATGGGGTTTAATCCAGGGAGAAGACATCAGGATTTGGTTCCCTGCATCAACAAGGCGGTGATGAGCTGATGGTGGGAGAAGAATTGCAGGAATGGGATCACCCACCATCGTGCTACAAGGTGTGTGTGGCTCTGTGCTTGGAAAAAAGGAAAAAAAGGGGGAAACTGGAGGAAAATGCAGATTTCCTGTCGGTCTGGGTCCAAGCAGGGGCTGCTGGGCTTTGCCCTCTGCTTTCCAGCCCTCTCCCTGTTGCAGAACAAGCCTGGAGCCCCTAAAGAGCCACATTTCCCTGGGAGAATGGAAAACCACCACGTTCCGAGCTGGAAACGCCAATCAGTGGGAGTGAGGGGAAGAGAGGAACAGCGTGTGGCCTCTGCAAATTGCAGGAAAAGTGACACAGTTATTCAGAGCCTCTTGGGGAGGGAGGGAGCTTTAGTGCTTCCACGGGAAAAGTGGTCTCAGATCCCTTTTATACCCACATTATTGAGCCAGCACGGGCAAATTGTTGCCCGTTTTTGTTGCCCCAGTTTCCCCAGCTGTTCAAAACGGGACTGATTTTTACCTGCTGCCCGGCAGGGGTGTGAGAGAAGCTTGGGTTGTTCTTGCCACGTGCTTGGGCATCCCTGGAAAAGTGATGCCGTGGGAAGGCAGGGCCCTTTTGGGGCTCACCAGCGGAGTATCAGCCACCCAGCTGTCATATTTAGGCTCTAAATTGTTGTTATCCCCTTGGAAAATATGCAAATGCCAGTCAGGCCATCCAGCAAATAATCAGGATTTGTTATTCACATTTAATAGATGAATTAATAGAAAAAACACATTTTGAAAGTGACCTCTCCCCTCCCTCCCTTTTCCCCCAGAAACAGCCCTAAACCAACAGTCCTGTTTATTTGCTGGAGTGTCTCTTTTGGAGCTGTATCTCTGTGCCTGCTGCTGCCCTCGTTTGGGACTTGATTTGCCCTCCAGAGATCAGCAAAGAGGATCAAATGACATTTTATCTCTCCCCTTTAGATCAAGGGAGAAGATCAATAGATGAGGGCTTTTGTTGTGTTTTAGGGTGTGGAGCTCTTGCTTCTCCTTAAACGTTTCCTGCCTGGAATTAAATTTGGGACTCCCTGCCCAGAGTTAACACCAAATTCCTCCTTTCTCCTCCCCAAAACCCACATCAGAATTATGGATCCCCTCGACAGCAAGAAATATCCCAGGGCCACGGGGTTTTTCATCCTTTTCTCCATCCCCCACCAACCCCCATTTGTATTCTGTCATTAAAGAGGCTCCCTTTGATCTGGAAATTAATTTCCAGATAAACTCAGCAGCAGGCAGTTTGGTGGCACCAGCTGAAATGATGCTGAGGATCAATCCCAAATTCTGGGACATCCCTGAACCCCCCCCAGCACCAAATGCAACAAATGTTTGTAGGATTAAACTGGTTTATATGACTGGTATATAACTGGTATATAGATGTAGATAGGAATGTGAATCTCTATATATTTTTTAAAGTTCTGATTTTTTTCCCTCCATTTTTCCAAGCCTTTCCCTTTGGGGGGTGACAGGGCTTTTCTCCAGGAGCTGCACACTCTCACCTACACAATATTTTCCCACCTTCCAAAGTGAAGCCAGTTTTTCCTGATGTTCTGGCTGATAGAGTCCTGTTGTAATCTCAACTTTCCTTTTGCCTTTGAAGTAAGTCTCTATTCAGGGTGGTTAAGCACAAAAGCTCCAAAAGGCAGATGCTGAGTGCTTGAAAACTGGGAGAGAAAGATAAAATAGGGATAAAATAGGAAAAGGCTGTGAGTGTATCTTTTTTTTTTTTTAATCCTTTTGTATTTTAAGGGCTCAATTCACCTAATGAGGAATTCCTGGGGGAAAGGGATCCCTTTAGACCAGCAATGTGATGGGAAGATGTGGGAATCACAGAATGGGTTGGGTTGGGTTGGGTTGGAAGGGACATTAAAGATCATTCTGTTCCATCCCTGCCATGGGCAGGGACACCTTCCACCAGCCCAGGTTGCTCCAAGCCCCATCCAGCCGGTCCTTGGACACTTCCAGGGATCCAGAGGCAGCCACAGCTTCTCTGGGCAACCTGTGCCAGGGCCTCACCAGCCTCACCAAGGAGAATTTCTTCCCAGTATCCCATCTAACCCTGCCCTCTGAAGCCATTCCCCCTTGTCCTGGTACTAAATGCTTTTATAAACTGTGTCTCCACATGACATTGCAGTATTGAGTTACTGCAGTTTCAGGCAGATTGATAAAAATACATCCTCAGAACAGGTACTTAAGTCTGGACTTGCCCAATTAAATTCTTCTTCCTGAGTTTCCAACCAGAGAAAGATGGAAATGAAGCAGAAGGCAAAATTTCAGCGACCAGTTCCTGGGGGAAAGGGATCCCTTCAGACCAGCAACGTGATGGGAAGATGTGGGAATCACAGAATGGGTTGGATTGGAAGGGAAATTAAAGCTCATCTCATTCCACCCCCTGCCATGGGCAGGGACACCTCCCACTAGCCCAGGTTGCTCCAAGCCCTGTCCAGCCTGGCCTTGGGCACTTCCAGGGATGAGCATCCACAGTTTCTCTGGATGAGTCCATTAATAAATCTCCTTAATGACCCCTCGTGCCTCAGTGTCCCTTTCCCTGCTGTCCCCTGGGCTCAGGGCTGTCACTGGGAAGGGTCCCTGGGCCAAGCTCAGCCTTGGGCGATGCTGAGAACCTTAATCCAGCCCTAAAAGGTGCTTAAAAAAATCCTCCCTGCTTGCCTTTAAAGTGGATTTATTCGTAATTCACTCTCCATGTATGTACTATTAAGGATTTGGGCTCTCAGAGGGCGGTTTTATTTTTTTTTTTAAGACGTATTATTTTTTTTTTTTATTCTTTAAAGGCGGCACGTGAGGGGGAAAGAGCAGCAAAATTCACCTTTAAGGATTTATTATCGCTTCTCTCGAGCAGGTATTTACTGGGGGCATTTCTCTGAGGAAATGACTGTCGATTATAAAGAATAAAATAAAATAATAATAATAAAAAAGACCTCCAAACCTCTCTCCCGAAGCCAGTAACCTTGTGGAGTGATGGATTGTCGTGCTGAAAGTGGAGTGAGGGAGAAATGGAGACGGAGAGGAAGAAATGTAGATACTGTAACATACTCCAGGGGGTCGGGAAAGGGATATGAATTATTAAGTAAAATTAATAATTGAAATAATTAACAGCTGCAAGAGATTTTTTTTTGGTCCATCCTCCACATAATAGAGGAGCAATGTTTAGTATCAACCTGGAGTAACCACCAGTAATTTGATGTTAATTAATTCGTTGGCTCAGCATTCCAAGCATTTATGGGTGTTTTCTCTCCTTATAAATATATTAATAAGTTTTAAGTCATTCTACAAAAGTAATTTCGAAAATAACAATAATAATAATAAAAAAAAGTCCTGGCAAATGCAAGTCATTTATTTTTGATCAGTAATTAAAATGGCTTTCCCCCCCTCATCCATGTACATCAGAGTAAAATGGCTTTGTTCTGAGGAACTTCTAATTCCTATTCTTCTTCCTCTGATAGGAATCAATAGTATTTGCTGTTTGGGGCCAGATTTATGGATTATTTTTCATTGTGGGCTTTTGGAGTTTGTTGCTGGGCCTCCTAAAGACAAGAGGTTTTCCCTCCCCCAACCCCATTGCTCTGAACCCCTTGGATAATTCAGGAGAGACTGGGCAAGGCTCTAAAGGACAGAGCTAATGATGCATTTGGGGCAGAGAAATTTGGGGAGCTGGGTAAAAGGGTGATGGCTGTGGTTGGGAGGAGCTGAACCCCTCTGGAAGCCCTTCCTAGAGGCAGATCCGTCTAGAGATAAATCCAGAGGCAGATCAATGGGGGGCAGTGGGTTTATTGCAATCCCAAATGCTCCCCAACAGGATTGGAGGTGCAGGATGCAGAGGGATGCAGGGCTGCTCCAAGGAATATGTCTCTGGGACTGCTCTGCTGACCCTCAGCTGTATCTGTGGGGTGGAAAGGCCCCCAGCTGTCCCTGGTTTGGACAGTGAAGGTGTCTGACACCTGTCCTGGGTTTTGCTCCCTTTTCTCACCTGCATTTCACAGCCATTTGGTGGTGTCATCCTTCTTCACTGATGGCTCAGGAAAGGGCTGGTCTGGATGAAGTCCTTGGGGTTTTCCAAGGGCTGACAGCCCCAGATTGAATCCCAAGCCACACTGCTGGAAACAAATTCCCTTTCAGAGCTGAGGGGGCAGAGCCAGGACCCTCCATGCTGTGCTTTGCTTTCCACCCAGGGAAGCTGAGCCACACCAGTGCACAGGAGAGCAGGGCTTGGGGTCCAGGCACTGTCATTTCATCTCTGGATTGGGATCTGGGACTTAGTGGGGTGGGATTCTCAGTGTTTGGGATGCTCAGTGTTCAGGGTGCTTGGCATTTGGGATGCTCAGTGTTTGGGATGCTCAGTGTTCAGGGTGCTTGGCATTTGGGATGCTTGGTGTTTGGGATGCTAAGCATTTGGGATTCTCAACATTTGGGGTGCTCCATGTTCAGCCTGCTCCGTGTTTGGGATGTTCCATGTTCAGGTTGCTCGGTGTTTGGGATGCTTGGAATTTGGGATGCTTGATGTTCAGGATGCTCAGCATTCAGGATGGTCTGTGTTCAGGTGTTTGGGTTGCTTGGCATTTGGGATACTTGGTATTTGGGATGCTTGGCATTTGGGATGTTTAGCACTTGGGATGCTCAGCAGTTGGGTTGCTTGGTGTTCAGGGTGGTTGTTGTTTGGGATGCGTGGTGTTTGGGATGACAGTGCTTGGAATGGTTGGAGTTTGGGATGCTCAGCATATGGGATGCTCAGTGTTTGGGATGCTGGGCATTTGGGATGTTTAGCATTTGGGCTGCTTGGTGTTTGGGATGCTCCTCATTCAGGATGCTCCATGTTAAGGCTTCTCAGTGTTTGGGATTCTCAGCATTCAGGATGTTCAGCGTTTGGGATGCTCTGTGTTCGGAATGCTTGGCATTTGGGAAACTCAGTGTTTGCAATGCTCTGTGTTCGGGATGCTCAGCATTTGGGATGCTCAGTGTTTGGGATACTTGGCACTGGGGAAGCTCAGTGTTTGGGATGGTGAGTGTTTGGGATGCTCAGTGTTTGGGATGCTTTGTATTCAGGATGCTCAGTGTTTGGGATGGTGAGTGTTTGGGATGCTTTGTATTCAGGATGGTGAGTGTTTGGGATGCTCTGTGTTTGGGATGCTTGGCATTCGGGACGCTCAGTGTTTGGGATGTCTGGCACTGGGGAAGCTCAGTGTTTGGGATGCTTTGTATTCAGGTTACTCAGTTTTTGGGAAGCTCAGTGTTTGGGATGCTCTGTGTTTGGGATAGTGAGTGTTTGGGATGCTTTATATTCAGGATGCTGAGTGTTTGGGATGCTGAGTGTTTGGGATGCTTGGCATTTGGGATGCTCTGTGTTTGGGATGTCTGGCACTGGGGAAGCTCAGTGTTTGGGATGCTTTGTATTCAGGATGCTCAGTGTTTGGGATGGTGAGTGTTTGGGATGCTCTGTGTTTGGGATGCTGAGTGTTTGGGATGCTTGGCATTTGGGATGCTCTGTGTTTGGGATGTCTGGCACTGGGGAAGCTCAGTGTTTGGGATGCTTTGTATTCGGGATGCTTTGTATTCAGGATGCTGAGTGTTTGGGATGCTGAGTGTTTGGGATGCTGAGTGTTTGGGATGCACACTGGCTGTGGCAGCAGATGGAGTGTGCTGGATGGCAAATGGCAACCGTGTCCTGGGGGAGCAGCGGGATGTTATCTGCAGGCAGCAGCAGCCTCGGCGCGGCCCTTTGCAGAGCTCAGCACAAAACAGAGGAGCAGGGAAGGAACTAATTCCCATCCTCACTGGCAGATGGGAGCGAGACCTATTTCTGGCCTGGCTGCTGGGAGAGGAGGTTGCAGGCAGTTTTGGATATCCAGGCTGCTTTGGAGTTTGTGGGGGCAGGGGCTGTTTAGGTGCTGAGCTGGAGGGATGGAGGAGGCAGTCTCAGGATATGGAGCAAAAGGTGGGAAAGCTTTTTTTTCCCTCGCTCCAAATGCTGTAGGAGCTGTGAGGTGCCTGGCAGCAGGGACTGACTGCTCCTGCCCCGGGGAGGGAGGGAGCATTAAAAGTTGGAAGTGAAAATGATGGAGCTGAGCTCTAGCAGCAGAATTCTGCGCATTTCTCCCACTCAGGGATTTGCCCTATATTTAATTTTTTTCCCTGACTGCTTTAGTGACTCTGTAAACGTTGCAGAGTTTTTGTGTATTTTTTTTTTTTCCCTTCCTGCCAGATGAAGTGGGTTTGGTTTTTATTGAATCAGTTCCCTCCGAGGATAGAGGTTGTGAGTGGATAAAACCTCTTTCAATCCCATAAAAATGCCGTCAGGGGATTCACTTAAATTTATTTAATCCTGTGCACTTTATCGCGGTCACTTCATCATGGCAGGTAAGTGGATGCTAATGGATCCCTTCTTTTTATGGCCTGCAGCCTCCTGGAATTAGATCCCCCAGCTGCAAATCTCTCGTTTGTGGTTGGCATTTTATCTTCTTCCTTTTATTTGATTAGCAGGAGGGGGGCAGCGAGAGGCAGGACGCCCGTTTTAGGGTATTAAGGCCAGGACAGCTCATTGATTTAATCTCCTCTGACCTTCTGGGCAGCACCAGCCAAAATTTCACCTGGAGGAGACGCTCTGAGGATGCCAGGACATGAAATCCTCCCATCCCGGGGATCTCTGGGCGCGGGGTTGTGTTGATAAAAAACACGCAAAGCTTTTGCTCTTCTCTGCCTCGGCTGTGAGTCAGAGTTGATGTGGATTTGCCTCTTCTGATGGCCTGATTCACTCTGCTCCAAACCTGACAGGCCCTTTTCATTGAAACGTTGAACTTCATTGTCACTGAACCATTTTCTTTTATGAAGTCGAAGTGTTTGGGTGCTCTGGGGTGAAGGTTGTTGAATTGCCTGCTCCATTAATGCTTTTAAAACGGAGATATTTTTTTCCTGTGCTGTCACAATTCTGCTTCATTTTTTTCCTTTTTTTTTTTTTTTTTTTTTTTCCTGTGAACTGGCTTTAGCATTTAGTTTTGGCTGCTAAATCTGAAGGGTTGTCCTGTCTGACCTCCCAACTCCAGCCCGTGTGGTGCTCAGGCTCGAGGATGAGGGTGGTCCAGCCCCACCTCTGATGCTCTTGAATCCTTTCCCACCAGGAAAACATATGTATCCAGGAAATGTGGAGCTTGGATGGATACTCAGACCAACTTAGGCTTTGGGGAACCCAAAGGCTGCAGGATTTGTGCGTTGGGACATCACCTTGTTGTCCCCAAGGGCGGCAGAGGGGACATCTGCAAATCTATCTCAGAGTGCTGAAAGGCTCCTCAGGCAGCCATGGAATGTGTTATAAGGTCTTATCTCTAGGAAAATCTTACCTGAGGGATATAATGGAGAGTTTCCTGATGGCAAAAAGTCCTTTTTACAGCACCAGCCACCAAAACCAGTCCCCACCCCAGAATAATTTGCAGGGGAAAATGTAAAGCCTGGTGCGGGGAAAATCAGTCTGGTGGTTGGTCCCATGTGTTTGTTGATTCCCAAAGGGATTTATTGCCTCTTGGAAAGGATCCCCCATATTCCAGAGCATCCCTCAGCTCACACTCCTCTCCTGGTGTCCCCCAGGCAGGGAAAGGTTGGTGTTGGAGTGTTAATGAAAAAACTAAATAACGCTGGGAACACAAAACCATCGGGTGAAAAAACAGAGGTTTTGAGTTATTAAGGAGCCACTCACTGCGGAGAGAGAGGGAGAAAGGGAGGGGATATTGGTGTTTGGGAAGTCCAATTATTTCTCAACTGCAGACAGTCTTATTAACTTGGGCAGAAAATTAATTACTCTAATTAGAAAAACTCATTGGAGTTTGGTGAGGAGTTAGTGGGGGAGATGACAGGGGTGGGGGGAGTTGGGGAGTCACAACAGCCATGGGAGGGAGGGGGCAGAGGGAAACACGAGCAGTGGGGGAGCTGCTCTGATTAATGGGAGCAAAGGAAGGGATAGGAGAGAGGAAGGAAGATTTTTTTAGTCATAATGGTCTAAATTTAGCAATTTTAGTCTTGAAAAAACATGAGTATTCCTATATATGCATACTTGTATGAGTAAAAATATATATATCTATGCACAAACTCATATATATATATCTGTGCACAAACTCATATATATATATATATAAAATAAATATAGAATGCAACGCAGAGGAGATTTATCAGCGGGTTTCTGTGGGTGGTTGTATTTATTTCTGATGTGCCAGTCCATCAGCATGGGGGGGCTGTTGGAAAGTGCGGGGTGGGGGTGTTTTTTTTATCTTCCTGGATTTATGAAGTCCCTAAAACATCTGTTCCATCCTGATTCCACAGTCCTTTGGCAGCCCAGGGAGAGGCAGGGATGTGGATGCATGGTTTGGATGCAGACACATTGATAGTGCTGATGGAGGGAAGAGGAGCAGGATCCCTCCTTGGAAAGGGTGGGGTGAAGGAAATTCATCCAGGCTTGATGCCTGTGGGGCAAAATGCTGCAGTGTGGGAGGGGAAAATCGGGATTTGGGATTTTTGAAGGGGTCTTACAGGAGTTCAGTAGAAAATCAGCTTTTTACTCCTTTCCTCCTCTGAGCTGCTGGTCACAAACTGAGTGTCCCACGTAGGTGAAGATGTGATTCTCAGGCACATGACGGGATTCTGGGGATGGCTCTGAGCAGATCCAGGAGCCAGGATTTGGACTTAATGATCCTTGTGGGTCCCTTCCAACCCAGGATATTCTATGTTTTTATGACCTTCTCGACTCAAGAATGCCAAGGCCAGAGATGGGCAAGGACCAGGGTCTGGTGGTCAGTCTCCTCATCACAAAACCCAGCAGCCAACCTTGGAATGTGGAAAAAGCTCCAAAAACTGAGACAAAGGCCAGACCTGGGTGAAGCTGAGAGCCACCACGTTTGGGATCTTGCTGCCATCTGTGAGCTGCCACTTTTCCAAGCTGAAGTGATGCCCTGCTTCTGTGGGCAGGAGGGATTGTGCCTGTGTTTGCAGCTCTATTGCACCCCTGCAAGGACCACCCTGTGCCCCCCATCCTGGGGAACAAAGGAGGTGCCTGGAGGTGACATTGGGGGATCCTCAGTGGCTGAGCTGATCTCTGGCTGCACAGCCCCAGGTTTTCCCCAGTGCCTTTCCTTGGATGGCTTTGCTGCCTGTTACTGAAATAACCTGTCAAGCTCCTGCTAATAATGAGCCATAAGTCAGATTCTCTCTGGTAGGTTGCCCTGGGTGTCTATCACAGGCTTTAGGGGTGACCCAATTATGGTAATTGGCCAATTGTGCTGCTGGTGTTCAAAAGGAATGGGCAAACAAAGGAGGAGAAATAAAAGCTCCCTGGAAATTAGCAGAAACCCCCAATATAGCTATTTTTCAGACCCCCCTTTTTTGGCATGAGGTGCCTTTAACATTAACCTCTTGATCTGATACCTGCAGAGAACAGTGAAATAAAACCCCAAATGCAGCCGATGGCATCAGTGATGCTCCACTCAGGTGCCACATCGTGTCCTCCATCCCCAGGATTGCTCACAACCCAGACACACAGCCATTTGTTCAGCTTCATGCCCGAAACTCTCTATTTAGAGCAGTAGTTTCCCTCCCACTCAGTCATAAGACCTTGATTTCGCGAGAATATCTCCGATTACTCAGAGATGGACTCAAAGGGGGAAGGCAGAGGAGTGATTTCGTTTCCACCCAGCTGTGTGTGACATGTACCTTCAGTTAGTCAGGGCAAGATAAAGGGAATAAAGAACAATTTTAGCCCCATCCTTGCTCCTTTCCACACGCCACCACCCACCCCCTGTTTCCCCACAGGCCGGCCTTGTGCAGAGCCCTGGTGTTATTTCTGCAGAGGAATAACAATAATCCTGGGAGAACACACTGTTACAACTGCTGCGACCTCCTGCCCAGCCTGCTCCGCTGAAACGCTGCTGGAATTGCAACTTGGCACCGAGCTTTGTAGTGAAGGATTGCTCCTGGCTAATCTATAATTTACAAAACACGCTCAGATTCATTTTTTATGGGCTGTTTTGATATGATGCCATTTAAAAAGCGGAAAGAAACAACGCACCTTTTTTTTAAAGGTTGCTCCCGGTTCTTTTCGATCTTTTTTCCCTCCCCCCCCCCGTTCTTTTGGGAGGGCACGTTATTTTTCCCACCGTGGAAAGGGAATTTCTTCCTCCTGCAGCTTTCTGGATGACTCCCTGCAGTGCTGGGGACAGAGCTTTGTGTCACAACCTGCACCTTCAACATCCAAGGTGGTTGTGCTCACAACCCTCTGCCTATTCCTGTTGGCTTTTCCCCCCCTCTCCTGGCTTAGAAGCAGGAAAATGATGTATTTATTGCACCCTCTGTTTTTGCTCAGGAAGGCTGGGCAGGGAGGGAGAGGGTGTTGCTTGGATTTTCCACCTCTATCATCATCCAGTACCTCCTGCAGCCTCTTAGGTCTGAAGAACTGAGAAAGGGATGTAAAATTCCTCATATACCGAGAGGAAGAGAGTTTCTGCTGGCAGTGGGGTGGCTCAGCACTAAGGATGGAGCCTTTCTGGGGGGCCCAAGGCTTGTTCCTCACATGGCAGTGCTCCTCCCAGGTGTTTTACTGCCTGCAGGCTCCTCTCCTCCTCCCTATGCTGTTTTATGGTGCCCCTTTCTGACTAATGCAAATCCCATCCGGCATATATTAGTGGGAAGGGCATCGTTAGAAGGAAGAGCAGCACCGTGAAAAGCCAGCCATGAATCTTCTCAGGCTCACAGGGCTCTGTGAGCAGCACAGGAGGGATTAAATATGTTCATCTTGGCAATCCAAAGGGAAAGGAGGAGGTTTCTCAGCAGACCTTGGCGGCGGCGTGTCCGTGGGGGATGATGGAGCCGTAATTAACCTCCTCCCTGATGGACACTGAGCTTCTTTGCAATCCCCCACGGGTTGCCCAGTGTGGGAAGCAGTGTCTTGAGCAGGAAAAGCTTCATATCTGTTGATGAATAGAGGCCATGATCTTCAACAAGCAGGAATTTGGATGCAGGGAGCACCATCAGACCTCGTGTTCATTTATATCCATGTGAGGGCCAGAGCTGGGGGTGTTCTATGCCTCCCTCCATCCATGCAAATGGAATGCCAGCCTGCTCGTGAGGAGATCTCTGCTCCTCCAGAGATGGATGGGAAGTAGCTTCACTCTCCTGACATTTCCATGCAGTCCCAAAGATGTCCAGCTGCTATTTTAGTGAAACCTTGAGTACAGAGGGGCACAAACCACTTCCTGTGCCCCCCAAATTGTCTGGGTGGATGATCCATCTGGTGGTGTGACAGTGACAGGACCCAGGAGAATAACCTGGAGTTGTGTCAGGGCAGGCTCAGGTTGGATCTCAGCAAAAGGTTCTTCCCCCAGAGGCTGGTTGGGCACTGCCCAGGCTCCCCAGGGCAGTGGGCACAGCCCCAAGGCTGCCAGAGCTCCAGGAGGGTTTGGCTGATCCTCTGGGGCACAGGGGGTGACCCTGGGGATGGGCCTGTGCAGGGCTGAGGGTTGGACTTCATGATCCTGGAGGGTCCCTTCCAACTCAGCATATTCTCTGATTCTGGGATTCTGGGATTCTGGGGTTCTGTGGGCTGCTGGCAGATGTGTGATGGGGACACAAACACAGATCCCATACACAGCTGGCCAATGGCAACTTGGTCACCTACTGTGGGACAGATGGGTGCAAGAGAGTGTTGGTGCTAAAAGATGATTGAGGTGCCCCAAGCCCCTTGAGGAAGGGGAGTTATGGAGTGGGAAGGTGGTCTTGGGTATGTCAGGAAGGAAAGATGGAGTGTGGGCCTTTGGAGTGAGTCCAGAGGAGGTCACGAGGAAGATCCAAGGGCTGGAGCCCCTCTGCTCTGGAGCCAGGCTGGGAGAGCTGGGGGGGTTCACCTGGAGAAGAGAAGGCTCCAGGGAGACCTGAGAGCCCCTGACAGGGCCTAAAGGGGTTCCAGGAGAGCTGGAGAGGGACTGGGGACAAGGACCTGGAGGGACAGGACAAGGGGGAATGGCTTCTCACTGCCAGAGGGCAGGGTTGGATGGGATATTGGGGACAAATTGTTCCCTGTGAGAGTGGTGAGGCCCTGGCACAGGTTGCCCAGAGAAGCTGTGGCTGCCCCATCCCTGTGTCCAAGGCCAGGTTGGACAGGGCTTGGAGCAGCCTGAGACAGTGGAAGGTGGAATGAGTGAAAGGGAGGTGGAACAAGATGCACTTTCAGGTCCCTTCCAACCCAAACCATTCTGGGATTCTATGACACACAGCTCATGGGGGTGGCAGGATGGGGCTGTTGGGGGTGGTGGGTGGCAGGATGGGGTTCTGGGGGTGGTGAGTGGCAGGATGGGCTCTGGGGGGTGGTGAGTGGCAGGAGGCTCTGGGGGGTGGTGAGTGGCAGGATGGGGATGCCGTGACGTCAGTCCCTGGGTTAAGAGGCATCAAACTCCAAGAGATGCCTGAGGAGGAGTAAAGCAGGCTCTGGGGAGGAGCACGTGGGTGAGGAGCGTTGAACAGAACCAAACTAATAATGAATGCTGCTGTTCCAGCACCTGTCACAACTGCTCAGGAGTTTAATACTGTGCAATTTCAGACGAGAGAAACATCTTTTAGTGATGATTGCTGCTGCTTTTTTTTTATAGGGGAAAAATATTCCATGCTCTCAATGCTTCCATTTATCCTTTTTTTATCCCTTTTGTAAAGGTGGGGAAACTGAGGCAGCACCTTGCACAGGCAGGTCTGGGGTGGAGTGCTGTGGCATCACTCCATCTCCTACCCCATGCTCCTGGAAATCCTTGGGAAAGAGCTGTGCATTATTCTTTGTTGAAGTCCACATAGCCCCAACTTGCTGCACAGTTAATATTTAGGTCAGCAGAATGTAATTCCTTTTAGAATCATAATATTATCATTGTAATTGCAAATGTTTCCATTAGGCACCAGCACTCGGGAGCCTGGCACAGGCCTGCAAAGGGGGTTTGTTTCTTGCTCGGGTGTCCTGGCTCCAAAGCAATAGCAAGGAATGCTTTGCCCTTCTTTATATCCCACCTCCCAACCCCAAGTGAGCAGCTGATACAGGGATTTGCATCCAAGAAGGGACAGGGAGAGACACGAGAGGTGCTGCCAGGCTGTCAGTTGAGTGTCGCCTTTTCCAATTCCCCAGCAGGGAGAATCAGCTTTCCTTAAGTGAGTTATTGTGTCTCCAAGTCAAGGCTCTGCTTCCCGAGAATAAAACAAAACTCTCCGGGGATCGGCTCTTAATGCCACCTGCCTGGAAGTCCTGATAGGGGACTTACTGCTGGAATGAATATTCATCAGCTATGATCCTGCTCCCCACCTCGGCAGGGATTACAGCCCTTTCCAGGAGGGATGGCACGGGGATGGTTTGCTTTGGGATGGGGGCAGAGGAGGGGCTGTCTGTCCCCAGATATCCCAAGGCTCAGGTGCAGCAAGCTGGAGTCCTGATTGCCCACATGCTGACATAGGTTGGGATAAGGCAGAAAAAGTGATGCTGCCTTCCCCATGCACTTCCTTCTTTCCAACCTAATGATCCAGGACTTCTAGACCCCAGGGAGATAATTCCATGCTGGCACTCACCCATCTGTCTGTCTGCAATGCCCCCGTGAGCATCCTGGATTTGCAGCACCTTCACACCAGCCCTGGATATCCTGGGGTATTTCCTGTGCAGAATTTTATCCTCTACCTGGAAATACTCGGGAGAAAACTGCAGGAATCAGGTCCTGGAGAGCAGAGCTCCTTTGCAGCTCAGCTGTCCCGAGCTGGGCTGGAGGAAGCTCTGCCAATCCCTGCAGCAACTCGCAGGAGATGGCTGGACTTCGTTATGCCTTGATTAAATAACATTTTTGTTTTTCCAGCAGTTAATCCATCTAATTCCCCTGGCCTGTTGCTGCTCAGCGATATCCAGCTGGGATAACTGGGATGGTGCCGGGATGAGGGACATCTCCCACCACCTCCCACGCTCCGCAGGATTTCGAGCACGATTTTCCCTTGTCGTTTCCTTGCCAAAATCACAACCTGTGCAAACTCTGCCCTGATCAAATCTGTCAAGCCCCAATTTCGGAGCCCGGCTGCCGTGTGTTGATCAGGGAAATGGACTCGAAATTGGCCCCTTTAATGGGAACACGGCTCCCACAGAAGTGTTGGAATTAATGGCAGTGCCCTGCTGCGAGCTGGCAAGTTGGGCATTTGATTCCAGCGACAGCAAATTGCCATAATTTCTCCTCCACGCTCCTCTCAAGTGACAGTAAACCTCTCTCGTGGCTTTTTTTCCCCCCTTATTTATTTATTTTGGGAGAAGGGGATGCTACGTGGGCGCTTTTCCCCACCCGAAGGGTTACCTTGTTTTCATGGCAACCCCTGCTTAGCAGCAGACCTTTTGTGCAGCAAAAAAGGGAGGGAGAAGGGAGGTCTGGAGGAAGAAAAGGATGGCTGGGAGGGAGAAAAGGCTGGAAATTAGATCCTAAGGGCTGGTTTCTTAACTGGGGCTGTTGGTGTGTGGATATTCTTCCCTGGTATAATCAAACTGGGAGAAGCAAGGGGTAGCCTGGTGTCCCAGTGCTGAGTTGGACTTCCAAGGAGCACTGGGGTCCTCAGGGTGCCATTCCCATGGAGCATTCCCCTCCTGGTCCATCAGAGCCATCCTGCAGGACATCAGGATTTACTTCTCCTGGCAGAGCCCCCTGTCCCACAGCAAACAGGTGTCTCCTTGGGCGACCTCCTGGACAAACAACTCTCTGGCAACACATCTTTGCCAGGGGAGGTCGGCTTCTTAATTTAGATGCTGGAACACAAGTGTGTAAATACCCCAGCCCCGATGCTGTGGGGCTGAGTTGTTTACTTTCTCCCTGCCTGAAGGTCACCCTCCTCCCCTGGGTGCTCCGTTGGATTTGGGGCTCTTATTTTCCCTCCTTTCCCGCCGGCAAAGTTTACCCAGGGAGACTCAAATAGCAAAGGTCCAGGGGCTTTGCTCCCGGTTGTAAGACAGGGAAAACAGTGAAATGGAGGGAGGGCTGCAAGGATTGATTGTGTGGGTGTTTGTGGAGCATTTAACACTGTCGTGGGAAACCCCGGAGAAGGAGGTGGATAACTTTGTCTTTGGAGCAGGTTTGTGCAGTCACTCGAGCAATGAGGACCCCCCTCTTGGGGTGGGGATGTCCCAAGAGCTGGAATCGATGCCTGACCTAATATTTGACCACTTGACTCCTCAACCCTTGTGCTGGTTGCTCAGCACATCTGGGGGTTTCTCCAGTATGAGCTGAAATCCCTGGGCACGGGATGTGCCTTTGGGTGTTGAACCAGCAGTGCCAGAGGATGGAGAGGATCCCACATCTCCTGGCATGGTGGCAGAGGAACTGCTGGGGTTTTTTTCCAGGACCCATCTAAAACCCAAACAAGAAAAGTGAGTTTCTTTCTCCACCTTTTTTACAATTATTTATCTCGCTGTTGTTTTCCTTGGGCTCAGCGTGGAGCGGGATGACTTATATCTGCTCGAGTTAGGAGCCTTTTATTTTTAACCAGACCTGGCCCTAAGTCACCCAGCTCTCCTCAACAGAGCTGTAAATTTTCTGAGGCAGCCTGGCAGCCAGTGAACGGGGTGAGGACACTGGGAGAAATGAGTTTCTGGGGGTATGGAGGGGATGAGAAGCTCTTGGCATCCTCTGCCAGGGAGGGAATTGGTGCAGGGGTCATGGCCCAAACACCCCGAAGCATTTCTTGGGCTGTTTGTGTAGGAGAATGGGATGAGGTGCTTCTCTTCTCCCTAAAGGAATATTGTCTAAAGAAATTATGGCAGGATGGCAGTGTAGCACAGGAAAATGCAAAGAAGAGCACACAGGTGTGTGTGGAGAAATCTGTAAATAAGGCTTACAAATAAAAACCCCAACA
This sequence comes from Manacus vitellinus, assembly GCF_001715985.3. Taxonomy (NCBI): domain Eukaryota; kingdom Metazoa; phylum Chordata; class Aves; order Passeriformes; family Pipridae; genus Manacus; species Manacus vitellinus. Next base: position 2,552,334 of record NW_021940545.1, read on the forward strand.
TGAAATGCAGCTGTGAAGATCCCAAACTGATGAAGATGGTGCTTTTAGTGAGGCAATTTGCCTCACCAAATTGATGTATTGGCAAGAGCTGCCTGCCAGCAGGTCCCAGAGGCTCGGGAGGGAGGGAAGTGGAACCTGATCCTGGTTTTCTCACTGGAAAACCAAGGAGCAACCCACTGTTGTGGGTTCAGTGGTGAATTAACAGGGTTGGCAGCCGTGGAGGAGGAGCTGGTTTGTGGGTTTTGGGCTCCTGTTTGGTTTTCTGCTGGTGTCTGAGTGCTGGTGAGCCCCTTTTGAGGGCTCACAGATGCCCTTTTCTGCTGGAATAATGCCCCTCTTTGCTCCAGGGCACATTGCTCTAGACAAGCTCTAGGAATTCTAGACCAGCTCCTCCCCTCTGTGTCTGTGTGTATCTGTAAGGCTGCATTGCCACCACTGCTTTATAATTATGGAATGGGGTTTTTTTTTGGAAGAGACCGTAAAGCCCATCCAGTCCCAACTCCCTGCCAGCACAGGGACACCTTCCACTAGCCCAGGTTGCTCCAGCCTGACCTTGGACACTTCCAGGGATCCAGGGGCAGCCACAGCTTCTCTGGGCAACCTGTGCCAGGGCCTCCCCACCCTCACAGCCAGGAATTCCTTCCCAATATCCCATCTAGCCCTGCCCTCTGGCAGTGGGAAGCAATTCCCCCCTGTCCTGTTCCTCCATCCCTTGTCCCCAGTCCCTCTCCAGCTCTCCTGGAGCCCCTTTAGGTTCTGGAAGGGGCTTTCAGGTCTCCCTGGAGCCTTCTCTTCTCCAGGTGAACCCCCCCAGCTCTCCCAGCCTGGCTCCAGAGCAGAGGGGCTCCAGCCCCTGGAGAATCTCCGTGGTCTTCTCTGGACTTGCTCCAGCAGCTCCTTGTCCTTGTGTTTGTGGCCCCAGCTCTGGTTTTCCATCCCTACATCCCACACTGGAGCTGCACTGATGCCAGGGCTGAACATTCCTGTGAGCTGGGGAGGAGAAATCCAAGGGTATCACTGATTCCTCGGCATCCAGAGCCAGCCGAGCCTAATTCCAGCCGTGCTCCACAAGGGAAGGTTACAGCTCTCTCTTTCTTCCCCCCCTTTCCCAGCCAGCTCCATCCTATGATCCCGACTGACCTTCTTAAAAGGGATCAACCGCATCAAATGAAGAGATGAAGAGTGAAGGGAGGAGCCGGGAGGGGGAGGAGGAGGAATGAAATTAGGAGCAGATATTAATAACCATGTTAAATATTTATCTGACCTCCTTTCACATGATCCTTTTTAATGGTGACCCAAAAAGCTGGTGTGCTAATATTCACTCTCGCTCTCCTTTCTGCCTCTCTGTCAAAGCTTTGAGTTTGAGCAGGGAAAAAAAAAAACCACCACCTTCTTTCCCCCCTCTGTTGCTTTGGGCTGTGGGAGAAATGGGGATCCCAAAGGAGCCTCGATGAACAAATTGTCCCTGATGACCACGGGGGTTGCATTCATGGACTTCTGCCTCAGTGTTGCTCCTTCACATCTGACTGAAGGCTTTGTTGGGTGCTTTAAATTTTTCCTCAGTTATTTTTCAAGCAGCCCTGTTCTGAATGGCCCCAGGCATTTTGAGCTGAAGCCTGGGGAGGTGTCGCTGCCTTGGAAACTCCCGCTTAGAGCTCAGGGCCAGGGAAGCATTATCAGCTCCCTGATTTCGGGTGGGGTTCAAGTCATTAGTGAAGGTTGGTGAGTTCCTGACCCCTTTCCCTTCTCCACACCTCAAAGCCTGTTTTGTTGGAGTGCAGCAATGGCTGCTGTGGTTTGACCTGCTCAGATGAAGATGAGAGCGGGGAAGTGTGTGAGAGCTGTAGGATTTTGGTCGTGGCTGTTCCGAGCTGGAACACAGGAGAAACTCAGCAATAATTCAGTGTAATTTTAATTCAGGGAGCTCTGTTGCCTCTTTCTGATCACATTTTTTGCTGTTTTTCCACTTATCCCTTCAGTTTCCTTCTCCCATCAGCTCCTGAATTGCAGGAGCATCAACTGTGCATCCAAACTGCTCCGTGTTTTCCATCACCTCATCAGCTTGCCTTTTGCTGCCGAAGTGCCTGCTGTGCTTTCTCTCTTGTTTTGGTGGCTCAAAGCCTGTAAAAAGCCCTCGAGAAACAACGTGAAATATCCTCTCCTATTATGGTATTTGTCTTTTGAAAGGAACCTGAATCCATTAGAAGCAGGACTGAATACAGGAGTGGGATTTTTCTAATCTCGCCGACATCAGCCCCCTGGGATGAGACCATTTCAGTCAGCTCGACTGGATCCTCTGGGATTTAATTTGTGTTTCAATTTAAGCATCAATTAAGCCACAGCATTGCCCCCCTTGGCCTTAGTTTCCTCTTTGCAGGGGGGAACTGAGGGCACTTCCCCAGCTCCAAGAACCAAACCGGGTGAGTCCTTCCCTTGCTCCGACATCCTGTGGAACCAACAAGCATTTTAGTGGGGCAGCACTTCTTTTTGGGGCTAAATTAGTGGAATTAGGGATAAAAAGTAGAATTTGAATCTACTGTCAGAGCACAGAGGCCCTGAAAGAGGTTGTCCAGAGTGGTTGTGGACTCCCCATCCCTGGAAGTGTCCAAGGCCAGGTTGGACAGGGCTTGGAGCAACCTGGGCTGGGGGAAGGTGTCCCTGCCCAAGGCAGGGGGTGGAACAAAATGAGCTTTAAGGTCCCTTCAAACCCAAACCATTCCATGATCCTGTGATTTTTCCAATGGAATGACTGTTTCTAGGACCTGCTACAGGTACAAAATTAATTGCTTTTATTTTAGGGGGAAAAGAAAAAATTTTTTTTTTTTTTTTTGCATTCCTGAGCTTGTCCTGGATGGAGATTTGCTGCTGAGAGTCTTTCACCAAGTCCCCATCCCCAGCGCCTCGAGCAAGACAGAAACGTGTTTAATCTTCCTAAATGTAATCCTGTTGTAGAACAGGAAATTCTTGGCTGGTCAGAGAGGATATTAAGATGCCTGCTCTGAAAAGTGTTTGAAATTATCATCATTAATCTGGAAATGATTATTGCTTAGTTCAAGCTGAGTAACGTGAAAAATAAAGTTAACCTGAAGTGTATACGGGGAAAAGTAAATTGGATTTTTTAAAAAGCTCTCGTTTGCCTAATGGAAGATAAGATTAATAGCACGGCTGGGGAATTTAGAAAAAAGTGCACATTTCCAAAACTTAAAGCAACTGGTGTTTGAGATCTTTGGAAGCCTCCCAGCTGGGGAGATTTTTGTCTGGTGCTCTCCCTTCCAGCCGAAGTATTCCCTAAATGTCATTCCATGAACTGGAGGTGTTGTGAATGGCAGGTGGGCCCAGGGAAGGAGTGGGGGTGCAGGTGTGTGAAATGGGCTGCAGGCACCTGATTCATCTTCAGTCAGTGTCAGAGGAGACCTTGGCCTCTCCAGGGAGCAAAGCCAAGGCGTCCAGGTCTGACCTCAACCCTGTGGAGTGACTGGGAATCCCCACTGGGGACTGGGGGTTCCGCCAGAACCTCTCCCTAAAGGACTTGGACTTTAATGGAGCCTCCCTGGGGACGTGGTGCTTCCTCTGGAACCTCTCCCTGAAGGCTTTTGGCTTCAACAGAGCCTCCCTTGTCACTGCCTTTGACCAGATTTGGGTTAGTTTGGGTTCTATTTTTGAGCTGGCAGATGGAGGAAGCCACAGGAGGGAAGGGAGGGCTTTGGGAGGAGGATCCTTTCCGTGTGTTTTGAGCAGAGATCTGAGATAATCTCTGCTTTTCCCCTCTTGCTGTCAGTCCTGTCTCAAGTTTGTTGCTGTGATCTCTGCCTGGTTTATTTTTTCTGGTTTTCTCTCCGATTTGGATCTGAGAGTCATCTCCTCCTGACACCTCCCAATCTCTGATAGCACCACAGTAATAAATCCTGAGTGTCTCCTGCCTCCTGGATCCATGTTGATGCTCCTGATACCCAGGTCCAGCAAACTCTTGTCCCCACCCCTGCCCCAGGGCCCGTGTTTGCATTGACAGAAGGTTAATGCCGGTGGGGTTTCACAACTTTTTGATTTATTGTCTTTCGGCATTCATCACTCTTTTCTTTAAATTAAAACTCCCTCCAGATGGGGTTTGTGACACAGATTTATTGATCTGCAATAAAACCTCCCTCATAACCTGTACAGCTGCCCATTCATCTTTCAGTGAAGGAGGGATCATTTCTCTGTGCATGTCCCAAGAATGAAAGCGAGCTGTTAACTTTTTCCCTCTTCTGCCTGTCTGATTTCTTCCACAATTTCCATGCCTCATCCCAGGTCATTTACAAGGCACTAGATGGGAAAAACATCAGCTCTGAGCTCCTTCTGTCTTCAGGTGGGATTCTTGGGGTGGTCCTGTGCAGGGCCAGGAGCTGGACTTCGATGATTCTCGTGAGTCATTTCCAACTCTGGATATTCTGTGGTTTGGGTGCCCAGAAGGTGATGTGGTGGCAGAAGAACCACCTGGAAAAGTCTCGAGGGATGGTACAAGACATAAGAGTTTATTTTAGGTTCTGCAAGTCCTAATGAGTCTTCTATCCCCTTCTCATGGGGATGTGCAGAGGGAGGGAGTAATGGCAATAAGTTGTGTGGCTTCTCTGGTGCAAGAAACAGCAGGAATTAGATGCTGAAATAAGTTCTAGTGAGGTAAATTGGCTGGAAGGTGGAATGATCTCCTGCTTTGTGACTTCTTGCAGCCACCTGTGGTTTGCCTCACAAATATCTCAATCTCCTAACCCACAAGGAACCCAGTCTGAAAGTGCTGTCTTTGGTGGTGGTGGGATTTTGTTCAAGGTTTGGTTTTTAGTGATGTGATCACACCTTCTGTAATGGTTTCACTCTTGGACCAGAGTTTTAGTAGGATTGGTTGTTTTGAGAAGTGAGTCCAGAAGAACAATTGTGTGTGTGATACAAAATAGCACAGAATCATTGACTGCTTTGGGTTGGAAAGGACATTAAAGATCATTCTGTTCCACCCCTGCCATGGGCAGGGACACCTTCCACCAGCCCAGGTTGCTCCAAGCCCCATCCAACCTGGCCTTGAACACTTCCAGGGATCCATGGGCAGCCATAGCTTCTCTGGGCACCCTGTGCCAGGGCCTCCCCACCCTCACCAAGGAGAATTTCTTCCCAGTATCCCATCTAGCCCTGCCCTCTGGCAGTGGGAAGCCATTCCCCCTTGTCCTGGCACTAAATGCTTTTATAAACTGTGTCTCCACACGATGTTGAAGTATTGAGTTACTGCAGATTGTAAAAAAATACATCCTCAGAACAGGTACTTAAGTCTAGACTTGCCCAATTAAATTCTTCTTCCTGAGTTTCCAACCAGAGAAAGATGAAAACTAAGTAGAAGGCAAAATTTCAGTGGCCTGAAGCCAACCCCTCAAACTTGCATTTGTGTGTGAAGTCTGGTGCCTGCCTTGATAGACCTGATACTTAACAGCCTCAGGAATCATGCAGAGTTGCTCATTCTTCAGGAAGCAAATGGGATTAGGGAAGGATCAGTCGTCCTGACAATTGGAACAGGGTTTTTTTGAGGTGCCTTGGAGCACAATGCTGCGTGAAGCAGGATTATGGAGTGTCTGCACAAAGTCACTTGACACACGGAATGTATGTGAGGACCTGTGTGAGGCTGGCAGGTGTTGGCTGTGCAGGATGAATTTGGGTGACTGTTGACCCACCTACATCCATCCAGGTCACAGAATCACTGAGTGATTTGGGTTGGAAGGGACCTTAAGGCTCATCTGTTCCACCTCCTTGCTGTGAGTGGGGATTCCACCCTCTGGATCAGATTGCTCAGGTCATAGTCATTCCCAAAAATGTCTCTTCTGGTGCTTCACCTCAAGAGGTGGTCAGAGCTGTACCAGCAGAGGCTTTGAAGGATGTGGGGTCAGTGGAACTGCAGGAGAAACACACATGCTGGCAGAGAGGGAAATGGATGGATGGAGTGGCCTGGAAATGGGAGACGGGAAAGACCAGAGAGCCAACGAGGGAGTGAGCAGTGCCCATGGACAACTTGGGATGAGAGCTGGCCTGGCCAGGGGCGATCAGGAGAGGGTGGGTGAGTGTTGAGTCAGAAGGGAAGGCACTGCCATTTGTCACCATAATCAGGGAGCCCGGCTGAGGAGGTTTTAATCACTGTGCACGGAGCTGGAATGCAGAGCAAGTTTATGGTTTACAGTGAGCGGACTGACACAGCTGATTGATGTCAAATATGTCATGATGTATATTGTAAAGCCAGGAGATTTAATGGTGTAACTCCATGGTAGTGTTGGAAGTGAGGCGCTGCAAAGCAGGGAGTGATGGATGGGCTCATTTCCATGTAAAATTGCCGATGGCATTGACAGCACTGGTATGCAGAGGGAAGATAAGAGGGAGACAGTGAGATTCACTCTGACCCTGGTATTGAAATGCTGAAATACAGCTGTAGGATCATGTGGACTTTGCAAACTGAGTGCGTGTCTGGGTGTATTTGAGCACATATACACATATATATATATATATATACACACACACACACATTAGTGCTTATGGTTATAATTAATGTGCACAGGGGCCTGAGTGAGGCAGGACAGCTCTGGGTGGTGTTACCAGCCCGTGGCTCAGGCAAGAATAGTTTGTGCTGCTCCCAAAATCCTTGGGAAGAGGAATCCAGTTATTCCTTACCTTTGGAGGAGCTGGTCCTGGTGTTTTTTGGGGCAGCCTGGTAGGGCACAGGAAGCTGGATTCACACTGTCCCATGGCACAAGGCTGGTTTTCCAGCTCCAAGGCTCCACTAACCCAGACTCCTGTTGTCACCTGAACATGGCAGGAGAGCAGAACTGATGCAGAAGTTCCCTTTGTAGCTCAGGATCCCCCTTCTAATTTTGGTTGACTTAAGCAAGGAGGAGATGAAAAGAAGAAAGGAAATACGTGGCTGTGAGATGACACAAACTGAACGTGGCAGAGCAGAGAGCCCGGCCTAAATAAACTGTCAAAGCATGTTTTGTTTTCATCACTCCTGCTGCGAGCCCTCAGAATTCCTGGCTGTGCTCTGTAACACCATCCTCGACGCAGTTCTTTGGGATAATGCTCCTGGGATTGGATGAGCTGCTGGTGGGGACCCTGGGGAAGGTCGTGAGGAGAAGCAAAGCTTTGGCTTCTGGGGTAAATGAGGAGCCTGGAAGGGGTGCAGGAGTCCAAGAGGTTCCAGACCCATTCTGGGATGGTTTTATCAGGGTTTAGCTCTCCTTTGACCCTCTCCAGCCAAAAGCCATTCTGCTGTCACACACACCAGCAGTGGACCTGTCCCTGGTGAAAATGTCTCCAGTGAAGCTGATGGACTCACCCCTGGATAAATCATCCCAGTTATCAACTTGGAGAGATAATCAAGGGAAGTTGGGGGAAGAACATGGGAGCAGCTCAGGGAAGGGCTGGATGTGAAAGAGAAGGTTGTGTAAGTCCCTTGCTCCCTAATGAGCTTTACTGAAGGTATTTACCTTCTTCTCCTTGGTCTTTGTTGCCTTTGATCCCATCCCTCATTTCAGCCTCCTGGACAGTCATTGGAAGGGCCAAAATTGGGCTGTTTTCAGAGGCAGGTTTACTAAGCACCAAGTGAGCTGACCCTGATGTAAACACTTAAGAGGCTTTGCAGGGGATTAAGTGACTGTATTTTAATCTTGTATTTTAAGTAGTTGTGGAGATGTGTCACAGGTCTGTCTGGGGCTGTGGGTTCACTCTCATCCCTGTCCCTGGCTGGTGATGCTTCTGGGGCAGATGGACTGAGTGGAGCAGGCAGAGGACAGTATTTCCAGAAATTAATCTGAGTTACTCTTTCCTTAAATGAAAAGGCTGATATTAAAATTATGCTTGAAAAGGCCTTTTTTTTTATTTTCCCCTCAAATTTATGAACTCCTCTGTGCAGTGTCTTTGGAGACAATTGTAAATTATAGAGTAGCCATATATCTGAGCCAGAGTTGGAGGCAAAGGGGCTCTGTTAGGGAGAGCAGCCGTGGGGGTGAGGGCAAAAGGATTTAGGATTTTTTAGATTTTTTTTGGCTTGCTGAGCTCATTTTGGTTCTGATCCTAAATCCTTGGAAGATGGTGTGTATCCCATTTCCCATTAACTCTCACAGACTCCAGAGAGTCTTTTTCTGAGCAGAAATCAGGATTGCAATACCAGATCAGTGCAATGTCCTATCTCCAAGAGCTGCCAGCAGCAGATGCTCAGGAAAAAAAGTAAAGAGAGAGTTATGCTGGAGCAATAAATTTTATCTGGGAAGCTGGATGGGGGCTGCACAAACAATTATGCTTAACCTGTCCTTGCCCAGATGGGTTCCTGAGATAAAATAGAGGGTCACCAGGATTTGAAATGTTGTTGAATGGGGGAGAACTGAACATCTCTGTCCTCGGGTAGCCCCGAGCGCTGAGAAATGACAAGGAAATAAAGAGTTGGTGCTGGTTTATTTTCTTGCAGTTCCCCCTCTGCAGCTCCTCGAGCCTGTCTCCAGGGCAAGAGCATTGGTGGAATTGCTGGAAGTGCCTCACAGAGCATCATTCCTGAAAAATAGATGTGTGGTTTTGGATTTGGGGTTGCAGCCGTCCCCTCCCCTGTCCTGGGCCTCCAAAGGGGGTCCATAGAGTACAAACCATGGAGGCACTCGGGGTTGCCCTAATCCCAATGGACACACTGGCATGACAGCTTCAAATTGCCCGATTTTAGAGGGCCAAAGCCACTTTGGGTCTAATTGCCCCACGGGAAACATGGATTTACAGCCTGGCTGAGGTTTGTGCCACTGGAACATGGAGCTGTGTCCCTGAGAGCCACGTGTCCCTCTCTGCAGCCCAGCTGAGGGCAGGCAGGGACCTTCCCCGCTGGCTCAAGCGCTCCACAGTGCTCTCCTGATGCCCAGGGAGGGTTGGGTTTCTCCACCATGCCCTTGGCTTGTGCCACCTGCGGTGCCAGAGCAGCCCTTGTCAGAAAAAGAGACTGAGAGGGTTTAAATTATGATTTGCTGCAAGGCAGCAGGGCTGCCTGGATTTATCATGGAATCCCAGGATGGTTTGGGTTGGAATGGACCTTAAAGATCATCTCATTCCACCCCCTGCCATGGGCAGTGACACCTTCCACTAGCCCAGGTTGCTCCAAGCCCCATCCAACCTGGCCTTGGACACTTCCAGGGATGGGACATCCCAATAAAGAACAGTGACACATGGAGTTGGAAGTTTTTCAGTGGATCAGCCAAATGAGAGAGACATTTTGGGGAGACCTGGCAGAGCTGGTTGGCGGTTGTATGTGTTCCAGGGTACCAGCCCAGCATCTCTGCTCCTGCAGAGGGGTATGAGAAGGATGCTGGGAAGCTGGTCCCTGCTGTGGGGAGCAGCAGTGCATCCTGAGGGCATCCTGGTCCCTCCTGGGGGTTTGCTCCAGCCTTAGGAAGCTGCATTTTGGCAGGTTATATTGAAGATGTGATGGTTTAACCATCTGCTGCCCTTCAGAGCATCCAGTGACAGGGAAGGGTGGCTTTCACAGAATCCCAGGATATGCTGAGCTGGAAGGGACCCACAAGGATCATCCAGTCCAACCCCTGACCCTGCACAGGCCCATCTGAAGAGTCACCCCCTGTGCCCCAGAGGATCATCCAAACCCTCCTGGAGCTCTGGCAGCCTTGGGGCTGTGCCCACTGCCCTGGGGAGCCTGGGCAGTGCCCAACCAGCCTCTGGGGGAAGAACCTTTTCCTGAGATCCAACCTGACCCTCAGGGTTCTGATCCCCCCCAGCTTCACCCCAACTCCCCCTCTTGCCCTCAGCCACGTCCTGGTGCCAGCCACCCATCCCTCCATCCCGTACCCGTGAGGCTGAGGCTACTTTTTGTTTGTTTATTTTAATTATCATCTCTCTCCGTGGCTCGGTGCTCCCGCGAGGGAGGCGCGGCCGTGCTAATGGGATTATTTGTGCTGTTTGCTGCTGTGGACGTGTTTGCCACTTCCTCTGCCTTTGAATTTCACCCGGATAATTGATTTCTGCCTCTTCCTTGGCACTTGCTTTTGCAGCATGGGGTGTTATTAGTCCCCTTTTGTTTCATTGCTGAGAGACGAAGGCTTTACAAGGCAGCCCGAGCGAAAACAATTGTTGAATCTCTCGTTTTCTTTATTGACTAACCGGGGATTCCAGGCAGCTCGAAGCCATCAGAGAGCCGTAATAACATCAGGGATGGATGGGGAGCAGAGCAGCTCCTTCCCACTGCCAAGAGGTTGGGTGGATTATCCAGGTCTCTGTTGCTGGTCACCCACCTGAGTGGACTCTGGCTGTCTCCTGTCCCTCTGTTTATCCCTGTGTCCCAAGGGGCTGGGAGCTGAGGGAGCGGATCCTTCCCTGTTTTGCATGAGGATTGTTGAGGATGGGCTGAGATTCATGGTGCTGGCATGGAATTCCCTTCTGCCATGGTTGGTCAGGAGTTGAGAGAATCCCAGAAAGGTTTGGGTTGGAAGGAACCTTAAAGATCATCCAGTCCCACCCCTGCCATGGGCAGGGACACCTTCCACCAGCCCAGGTTGCTCCAAGCCCTGTCCAACCTGGCCTTGGACACTTCCAGGGATGGGGCAGCCACAGCTTCTCTGGGCAACCTGTACCAGGGCCTCCCCACCCTCACAGGGAAGAATTTCTTCCCAATATCCAATCTAAACCTTCCCTCCCTCAGCTTGAGGCCATTCCCTCTCTTCCTGTCCCTACAAGTGGGAACAGCCTTAATGTGAGATGGAAAGAGGATAGTTCTTCTTAATTTGGGACATACTGCCTTAGGAAATCCAGCTTTCCAGGAGAACAGGCCAGTTTCCATGGAGTGTTTGAGCAGAACTAGCAAACACAAGGAAAATGAAAACATTTTGCAAGATTTTAAAATTGTTTTTTTCCATAAGAAAAAAACAAGTGATTTTTCTGGCTCAAAAGAAAGAATTGAAGTGTAGCTGAATTTCTCTTTTAGTTAATAAGCAAGGAAAAAGAGTTGAAATTTAAAGATCATGTTGACTTTGGCCCAACTGTTGCTTGAGTTTAAGTAATTTGAGAATTTTGGTTTAGGGCTTCTTCCCCCCCCTTCTTCTCTACACGAAAAAGGGCAAAATTTTTATAGAGCAGAAACACTTATTTTCTTCCCAGCTTTTTTCAAACCGCAGAGAATTCCAGGAGAACATCATGTCTAATGTCACAAACACTCTGAGCATAGAGAAGACATTGAGTTTTTAGTTAAAGAGGATTCATATCCATGGAAAATAAACACAAATGGGTCTTCACTGGTTAGGTTGTCCTTTGCTCCAATCTCTGGGCAGAAGTAGGATATGCTCTCCCAAAATCCAGGGAACTGGTTCCCTTCTGTGCCCTTCTGGATCTTGGCTTTGTTTTCTTCTATTTGCATAATTTCTCAGCTTATTTTTTTTTCTATTGTTTTTTTCTCTTTTCCCTTTTTTTCATTTATTTTCTACCCTCTCACCGCCTATTTTCTGTTTGATTTCTGCTTTTTTCCTTCCCTCCCTCTTTCCCTAGCCTGGAATGTGGGGAGCAAAAATGAGCCATTTCTAGAAGGAATAAAATTGTTTAAGGAGGCAAAAAAAAAGAGCAACAACATTTTCTGTGCATCCCTGTGTAAAATGTACAATAATCAAGCAGAACCACAGTAAATGAATCATGGTAAAAAAACACAGATTACCAACATGTCAAATACCATTAGCACTCAGATTTGTAGGAGCAATGTCTGCACAGAGGGAGGTTTTTCTTATTTTAGTTTATTTTACTCTGGAAAGTGAACTCCAGCCACTCCTAGGAGTGGTTTTGGTGCCTTGAATGAATTACTGATAAAAGAAAAAAAGCAGGATGGTTCCCCAGCACCATTTTTCATGCTGTCAGAGCACCAAGGTAATGTGTTACTTCTTGCAGGAACTTCAGATGTGTTGCTGTGTGTGAGCAAAAGTCTCATTTCCTTGGGTGGGATTAATGATCCCGTATTCCACTGGAGGAGGGAGATGGAAGAGAATCCAAACTAAGAGGGCCAAGAAAGAGGAATTCTCTCTAGGAATGTGATTTGCTGAGGAAGGACAGATTTAATAAGAGGGATTCCTAAAGGAGCTTTTGTAGCATCCTCAAGAACTGGTGGAGTTTGCAATGAGTTGGGTGGCCCTGATGACCCTTGGAAGAGGCCACCATGGCTGTTCATGTTAAATAGTCATAGAATCCTAGAATATCCTGAGTTGGAAGAGCCCTACAAGGATTATCCAAGTCCAGCTCCTGGTCCTGCAAAGAAGAGCCCCACAAGAATCCCACAAGCTGTGTTCTAGCTCAGCTCTCCAAACAGCTAAGTTTGAGCACCTCAGATAGGGGGATGTTTTCCTCCTCCAAATTGTATTAGTATTTATTAATAATTTATGAATATTTTCAATGATTAGTTATTAATAATATTTATCCTCAAAATTTTAATCCTGAGGGGACACCTCATCACAATCTAAAGCTTCCTCATGAAGGGAAATGAAGGGCCAGGCACTGATCACTTCTCTCTGGTAACCAGGGACAGGACTCCAGGGAATGGCTGGAGCTGTGTCAGGGGATATTTAGGTTGGGTTTCAGGAAAAGGTTCTTCCCCCAGAGGGTGGTTGGGCACTGACCAGGCTCCCCAGGGCAGTGG
>NW_021940545.1:2566016-2571809 GCF_001715985.3 Manacus vitellinus
GCGTGTCCGGGAACAGAGGTCTGCAAAGAGGTCACTTTACTCAAGGTAGAGGCATTTAGCTTAAAGTGAGTTAATTAGAAGCTGAATTAAAGTGGAAGAAGCCAGAGTCTAATAGACTTGCAGAGGTTTCTCCCATCCGTGCTTTTCCAGAAGGGCTGAGACGTCGGGGCTGTCGTGTGGCTTGTAATGAAGACACGCTCTGAAGTCTGAGTGCATTGAGCAGTCAGACTCTCCTCTTTTGCTATTGAGTGGGAAGGAAAAGGTCACCTTCCTTGACCTTCCCCTGGGCAGATCTTACACCAAAGCAAAGCTGAAGCTCCTTGACAGAAGGGCTGAGAAGCAAATTAGGCAGCACAAAGTTTTTGTCATCCCTTTGAGGCTCATTCGTTACCAATTTGCAAAATTATGCTGCTCCTCCCCCCCAGAAAATATCTGGGATGCTTTTAAATAATTACCTAAATCCAAACAATTGACTCAACTAGAAAATGCTCTAGGAAACATGTTACTTTGGGCATCTTCTTACTAGACAGTGGTTAATAGGGAATAATGCATTAATTGTGCAGTTAGTAACAGGAGGTGCCAGCCTTCCTAAGACTTGGATTTGGTGTGTAAATAAAAAGAGCTTCAAGGTGTAGGTTTAATCTAAATCTAGAGGAAGTTTAGGCTCAACTTCAGACTGAAATCTGCCCCTGCTTTGAGTGTGGGACTAGATCAGGGATGTCCAGAGGGCTCTTCTGATCTGGACGATTCCCCTGTGAAAGACATTCTTTGTGTCCTTGTCACGTCGCTCCAATTTTTTCTTCTGAGTCGGTGGAAGAAAGTCCCTGAGAGTAAATCTTTATTATCACCACGCTTTGGTTTCCTCTAAACACTGGAGACTCCCGAGTGGTGTCAGAATAACAACACTGGGATGCTCAAGGAGAGCTGGAGGAGCATCCCAGCCATTACATGGGTACCAAACCTCCCAGTGCTGATGTCCTTGGTGGCTGGGCAGCCCCAGAGGTGACGGTGACTTTACCCAGTGCCATTTGTCTTGTTGCAGCAGAGCTCCCCAATGTATGAACTCATGTTCCTGCAGCTTGAGGAGGGCCATGTGTGTTGTGCCACGTTTTATATTAAACAAAAATAAATTCCCTCTAACGTGAGTTTTTCAGACAGGTTGTCCTAATATATTAACTTCTGTCTGTGTTTTGAATACTCAATTTCACGGTGAAATGAGTTCTTAATAATATATTTACCACCTGGGAGAAATCTCCCAGCCATCTGGAAAGGAGTGGGGATTTAGTGCCTCCAAATGGAGATTGGTTTTTTATTTATTTATTTTACCCCTGGTTTATTCCCTCCCCCAGATCAGACCCAGATGCTTTGGGTCCAAGCTGACCATTGGAGCAGGTTTTGGGGCCTTTTGCACCATTTCTAGTCTAGTGGAAGGTGTCCCTGCCTGTGGCTGGGGATTGGAACTAGATGAGCTTTAAGGTTCCTTCCAATCCGAACCGTTCTGGGATTCTATGATTTCTTACTGGCATGGAGGTGTCAAGAAGCACATGGAGGTTCTCCACAGCTTCCCAGGCTGGAGACTGGTGTTAAGGCAGCAATCCTAGGCTAGGATGGCTTCTGTCCCAGGCACTAAGAGGCTGGTTTGGAGGAAGAGGAGTTTTTCTTGTAGATGCCGGCACAGCCTTACCCTTGGGATGGAGATGTCAGTGATACATGACCTAAATCCAGGCTGGTTTGTGTAATACATCTTTTGAACTCCACTAAAATAGAAGCCAGATGCAAACCAAGCTAGCCCTTGATTATGTGGGGGAAATGGTGAATTCATCATCACTTGAAGTCTTTTAAGCAAGACTGATTGTCCCACTAAAACCCAGGCGCGGCATCAGCAAGAAGTGATCGGGTCTGATGGTGTTTGCTGAGCACAAGGGAATAATCCTCTGTTTGCTCCACAGCTCACAGGGGGAAATTGTGTGGCTTGGCATCTCCAGGCTGTCAGGTCTGATTGTCTCTCCTGGCCCCTGACATTGTGGATTGATGGAAACTCATCATGGCCTTTCTCTCGTGTCCTCATGTAGCTTCCCCACGTGCTGAAACCTCAGCTCTTGTATCGCTGGAGTCTGAAATTCCCACGTGGCTTGAGAGAACTTGGTGCTCCCCCAACACAAGCCCCTGGGGAAGTGAAATCTGATGGCTCCAGGCCTTGGAAATCATTCATTTTGTTTGTAAAAGTGATAGCATTAGCATATCCTGATCCCCTGCTTTCATACTCTGCACAGGGCGCTCGCGTGACACGAAAGGAAACTTTTTGCTGGCTGGTTTTGCACAAGTCACGTGGGAGATCACTGAATTCCCAAAAAATTGCTCAGAACATGTTTGCACAAGTCACGTGGGAGATCATTGAATTCCCAAAAAATTGCTCAGAACATGTTTGCACATGTCACTGCAGCGGGGAAGCTCGGCAGCCCTGCTCTCTGAATGTCTCTGTGCTGTGGAAATGGGTGTAATCTGGTGAATTTTGTCTGCCAAAATCTTCTTATTGGGAATAGTGGGAAAGTCTGGGATGGAAGGCTCTGAAGTGACAGGGCAGCAGGGTTAGCACACACCCATCTCTCCATGGTCACACAGGCTCAGGTAGCCTCCAACACTGGGTTATATGCAAGTTAAAGCCAGGTAGGTCATAGAATCCCAGAGTGGTTTGGGTTGGAAGGGACCTTGAAGATTATCTAGTTCCACACCCTTTCCCTAGGCAGGGACACCTCCCACTAGCCCAGGTTGCTCCAAGCCCTGTCCAGCTTGACCTTGGACACTTCCAGGGATGGGGCAGCCACAGCTTCTCTGGGCAACAAGATTGTCCTCCCCAAACACATTATAAATCTCTTTTGTGTTTTGCCTGGGTTAAATCAGTGTAGGCAGGAATTCAACCTCCCTTTTCCTGCTGTTCCACCAGACCCTGGGAAAAGCTGGGGGAAGGGCTGAAGGTCCCTTTGACCGGGGTTAAAAGCAGTCAGGTTTGGTTTGTCTGTACCATTTATCCCTCTGTTTCAGCCCTACGTGGCCTGGATGCCTCCAGCCGTCCACACCTTTGAACTGCTCAGTCTCTAGTTCGGTGCAGACATCTGGCAGCTCCTGAAATATGTATGGCAGAGGGAAAAAACAAAAAAGGGAGCCCCGTTCGAGCTGCATTTAACACCAGGTTGCACTAAACCCCTGGATTCAGCTCTCCTTGGGCTCCAAGTTGGCAATAATTGAAGAGCAGATTTTGCAGCTGCTGTCCTGACATGCTCTTGCTGCCGGGTGTTATGAAAACCACTAGAGCTGGAAACCAGTGCTGCATCCTCTTCTTGGAGCTTGAGCTTTCAGGCATATGAAGCATCAATCTCTCGCTGGCGGCTCCTGAGCTATCAGCTCCTACAATCGAGTGGAAAAGAGTATTTCAAAAGTGCTTAGTTACTGGAACAGTACAAATGCTTTCTGGACCAGTAAATGCTTCCATGTGTTGGTCCCGGACCATGATTAGGATGATAAAAATCTGGTCCCTGGGAAAATGCACTGCCTGGGTGCTCCTATTGCTGAAATGTCAAAATAAACAGGAGGATGAGGAAGGATGCAGGGCCTCCAGGATCAGTTATCTCACCCTATGGAGCTGCTCCCAGCTCTGTTGTTGCTTTTATTTTTATTCTCCTTATTGGCAAGTGAGTAATTTTCCCTCTTGATCTTTTAATATGAAATCTTTGATCTTGAATCTATGAAGAGGCTGATTCCATAATCCTCACCATATGGATTTGTTTTCAAGGTTTAGTGTGATTTAAGCTATACCTGAAATTTTTAGAGACGTGGATGATCTTTGGGGCAGGTGGGTGGTCAGATGTAGTCCTGGGTCTATCTAGAAAGGGTAGAAAGTTTATTAATCCCTATTTGATGTTGCCAGCACCATAACTGGACTATTTAATTAACTGGCTGCACACAGTCCATGTGTTTGAGTGCAAAGACAGCATTGGTGTGGCTTGAGCTCTAGCCCAGCTCTGACTTCCCAGCCTCTACAAATCCACCCTCCAGTCCTAGACAGCATTTGGACAGTCACTGCTACAACCATGGGGTTTAGATATTTAATCTCATCTCAAACCCTTTGTTTGGGATATTGCCATGGAAACTACCAGTGACACCACACAGCTGCTGGGATTTTATCTGTTACATTGGGAATCATGGGCTTGAACCCCCTTGGATGGTGCTTTGGGGGTGAGGATTGTTGCTGTCTGTCGTGACCAGAGCTGGGTGCTGTGTCTGCCTTTGAGCATCATATTCAGTTTTTGGGTGAAGAACCACACTTTACTGGTTGCTGTACAACTTCCCTGCATGCCTGTGCTGTTCAAGGGGCAGACAAGCTTGGAACCTTTTGCTTTTAAAAGTTTGGTGGCTGGTGAGTGATGCTGTGGGGCCAAATTCAGCGGGAGGAGCAAATAAACTCCTCCAGGACCCCATTTCCTTCCCATTTCCTTCCTTCCCTTCCTTGGAATCCATGAGAAGATGGGGCCAACCTCGCCTCTGGAACAACCACCGAGGTCCAATTGCCACGTGTGACGTCATGGAGTGTGTGTGAGTCTTGATTTATCTGGCAGTGATGTAAAAGGTCGGGATGTTTTCGACTGGAACCATCTCCATTCACAGCCCATTTTCCGGGAGCCGTTTTCCCGCTGCTGTGACATGATATCAATAACAATGAGGTTTCTCGCTGCCTGCTTTGGTTGTTTATGGAAAGGAGTTTCAGAAAACATATTATTATGGGGAATAATGGATGGGCTGTAGGGAGACAAGGAAATAATTGCGTTGAGGGGGCTTGAAAACATCATAAAGCCAAGAATGGAGTTTGGTTGGACTCTCCAGTCACAAGGTCCCTGGGACTAAACTAATTTTCCATAAATCTGTGCAGCCCATTTAGGCTTATGGGATCTCTTTTCTTCTCTTCTCTACTGGATTTCCCCCCCCCCCTTTTCTTTTGAAGAAACACCACAGAGGAGATGGAAGTGAATAAAAGCCACCCAATCCGCAATTATGGTGATTAATTATCCATTTGTATTTTGTTAGCACCTATAGATTCTCTGTCGGGGGGCTGAGAGTCATCCAAGCACAGTCTAGAAAAATATACAGTCTTTTTCTGAGGAATTTCAAGCTGTTTTTAAAGAGGAATAAATAAATATTATAAAATAAAAACAACTAAATAATTAAAAAGGGAAAGAAAAGCAGCTGCTACAGAGTTGACATCCAGATCAGAAGTGTTGTCAGCACTCCAGCTGCTGAAACCTTTGCTCTGGTTTGAATTAAAACTTAAACCAGGCAGGTTTAAATTGGATATTAGGAAAAAAACTCTGCCCTAGAAGGGTGGTGAGGCCCTGGCACAGGTTGCCCAGAGAAGCTGTGGCTGCTCCATCCCTGGAAGTGTCCAAGGCCAGGCTGGATGGGGCTTGGGCAACCTGGGCTAGTGGAAAGTGTCCCTGCCCATGGCTGGAGGTGGAAAGAGATGAGCTTTAGAGTCTCTTCCAACCCAAACCATTCTGGGATTCTGTGAATTTTGGTTGCTGTTGGGAATATCCCAAGTTGTTAAGCAGTTAATTTATAAGCAGAGCTGGTTTGAAGTAGGTTATAAAAATAAGTCTCTCCCTCTCGGGTGCCGTGGTAGGAGGGTGCTGAGAGGGCAGGATGAGACCCTCAGTGTGCTGGTGCTGCTTTTGGGGAGAATTTGAGATCCAGCTGTGCATGAAATTGGAAGGAGTTGGGAATCTCAGTCCTTCCCCTGGGGGG
>NW_021940545.1:2571894-2573004 GCF_001715985.3 Manacus vitellinus
AAGTTTTCCCTGTATTTTCCAGTCAATCATCCCTCCTCGGCCCCATAATTTTTATTTGCATTACATCAGTGTGGGGGAAAATTCAGAAAATCAAGACTTTGAGCAGTTCTTTCAGAGGCCTTTTCTGCCTTGGGGAGGGGGGTTGTTTGTTCAAATTTCCAGGGCCTGGGAATAAAAAAACCAACCTGGAAGCATGATGTTATAATTATCACAGGATTAAACCACAGGAATAAATTGGTGGGAGCTGGTCATTGTGCTTCCATGGGCTTCCTGGGATCCGGGGTCAAAGTCAGAGTGAATGGGACAATTTATGTTCCCTGGAAGTGTCATGATTCAACTCCATTTTTTCCAGGTTCCTGGGTTTTAGGATCCTTCATTAATGCAGGAAGGACTCGTGCTGGTTTATCTCCCTCCTAGCTGCTGAAACCTGGGATGACTTTCCAGGTGGTCTGCACACTTACACCACTCCAGAAGATTCCCTCCTCTGGGAATCTCTCCGTGCTCTCTCCCAGCCTCATGCTGGATGAATAATGGCTTTTTTAATTCTTCTCCGTGGCTAATGTTGGGTGAATAATGGCTTTTTTAATTCTTTTTCACAGCTTGGTTGGTGGCCAGAGCAAAGAAACATCGGCTCGGGGTCACCTCGGAGAAAAGTTGGGAGTTGAGGTGGTTTGTTTTTTTTCTCAGCGGCACAAAACCAGCGTTTCTGTCAAACCCTAATGAAACAGTTTATGCAAACCTGAAAACCCAGCCATATGCTCCGCTTAACGGAGCCTCTTTTTTTAACCTTTTTAGATAAATGTCAATTTTTTTGGAATGACAATGACATTTCCAAGGGAGAGATTGAAATGTAACACCCGAGAAACCTCATCCGCGAGATGTTTTGACTTCCCCGCCGCTCCCTCCTCTCCCCGTTCTATTTATTTTCCGCGAAAACTGTTCGCTGAAACCTGACTTGAATCCACAGATAGTTTCTGTTCCTGGAAAATGACATTTTTCCAGCAAACACCCCGTCAATCGAAAACAAAACAACGAAAAGAATCGATCTGACAGGCTTTGCTCACCTTCGGTGCCAGCCCCAGCCCTGGGGTGGGTGCTCAGGAGCGTTTG
>NW_021940545.1:2573454-2583728 GCF_001715985.3 Manacus vitellinus
AATTCCTCCCAATATCCCATCTATCCCTGACCTCTGGCAATGGGAAGCCATTCCCCCTTGTCCTGTCACTATCCCTTCTTCCAAGTTCATCTCCAGCTCTTCTGGGATGGGCACTGGAAGGGGCTCGAAAGTCTCCCTGGATGAACCAGTTCCCCAGAGCCTTCTCTTCTCCAAGTGAACCCCCCCAGCTCTCCCAGCCTGGCTCCAGAGGGGCTCCAGCCCTCAGAATGTAGTCGTGGCCTCTTCTGGACTTTCTCCAGCAGCTCCTCAACCTTCTGATGTTGTGGGCCCAGGGCTGGACACAGCACTCTGGGAGGGTCACACCGGAGGGGAGCAGGGAGGGAGAATCAGCCCACTGCTGCTGGGGATGAAGTGAGGGCACAGTTGGCTTTCTGGGCTGAAAGCACACACTCCTGGGTCGTGTGAGATCCAAAGCCAGGCAGCAGAGTGTCCATGTCACAGTCAAGCAGACTCTGCATTAGCAGCGTTAGGGCCCCCCTTCCCGTGGGGTGACAGACACACGGATCAGGAACAGCCTTATGTGGGATGAGCCGGGATCAGGAGCAGGATGCCTCTGACTCGGGAGAGCGATGAAGTGCAAACCCTGAGCACTTCATCACTGAGGCTGCTGCTTAACTGCTGGCTCACAAATCAGCCCATGCCCACGAGCTTCCCTGAGTCACTGTCTAGGAAGGGCTAAAAGCTGCTTCTCGACGTCTCCTCCAGATTGTCCTCCTTCACCCCCTTCATTTTCGTCTGCTGATGGTGTTGTGAAAGAAAAGCTTCACTTTGGTGAGAGAGTAGATAAATCAAATCTTTGTGGCATTTTACAGTGCCAAATAGCATGTGGTTTTCATAGAATCATAGAATGGTTTGGGTTGGAAGAGACCTTAAAGCTCATCCAGTTCCACCCCCCTGCCACGGGCAGGGACACCTTCCACTAGACCAGGTTGCTCCAGCCTGGCCTGGAACACTTCCAGGGATGGGGCAGCCACAGCTTCTCTGGGCAATGACCTGGGGAACTCACTGCTGTGGGAGGTCCCAGGGTGTCCCCCCTCCTGCTGCATTTTGTGACCCAGAGCTGGGTGCACTCGTGTTGCTCATTGTGTCCAGCGTGAGCCCTCAACCTTCTTTACAGCCAGGGAAAATTAATGGCAGGCAGGTTGGGAAGGTAGATTATTTCATTATCATCGTAATTGGTGCTTATAATTAGTTGTTACTCTGGTGTGTGATGTGCCCTGAGCACTGCGGCTGCAAAGTGCAGGAGCAGAAAGAAAAGGCTATTTTTATTTTATTATTAATTATGGCTGTTGTTTATTTTATTGGATATTTATGCACTTGCTGTTTCAATCAAGTAACCTCAGCTCGCTTGGCTTTGCAGTAGGCAGATGGTGGGGCTTTGCCTGGCCTGGCCCTGGCTCAAGCTGGGCTCTGCCTCCTGCTCTTTGCTCAGCCCTGCCTCGGTTTGCCCATGAGAAATTTGGAATTTTCTGCCTTGCTCCGTGCTTGGGCTGTGCCTCAACAGAAATGGCAAATCCCTCGGTGGGGACCCGATCGGGGACCACTGTCAGCCCGGGCATCTTGCTGGAGGACAGAAGCCTCTTGTCAAAGGCAAATCACCCTGGAAAACCCCCAGATATTTGCTCTGAGTCAGGCAAAGGGCCTTCTTTGTGGTGTGTCAGCCTTTCCCTCTGAAACAATAAATGGCCTTATCCTCGTTAGCTGACGCAACCCAACAAAGCACCATTGATTGCGGGAGGTGCTCCAGCGGTGACAGGGAGGCAGGGATGGGCTTTATGACCCCACCGGCTTTTCCAGGCGCCCGTGGACATGCGGTCGGGTTTTAATGAGCGCTTTGGGCCACAAAGTGGGTCAGTGCTTTCATCTGCTCTGCCTTGTTCCCTCCCCCCGAGCCACCCTCCGGCTCCCTCCTGCAGGAGAGCCCCGATGGACTCGCCCCGCGGTGGCAGGAGGTGCTGCATCCCGGGCTGGTCCTGGCTGCGGATGGAGGGGGGTGGCGGAGCAGGGAGAGGGTCCTGCTGAGACACGGGGCTGGAACCTGCTGATGTGGCTCCCCACGGATCCCGGGGCTTTGTGCGAGTGGCCGGCGTGGAGCGCTTTGAAGCCTGAAACCCTGAGCACTTCAAACGGGCCGAGGACAGGCGGATGATGTCTGGGAAATTAATATCTAACGGGGCTAAAAATTGTTCTCAATGTCGCCAGAACTCCCCTGCCCAGCTGAGCTCTATTTACTTTCATCCCATCCAGAGCATTTAACACAAAGAGACCCCTTACACCCTTAATTTCCGAAAA
This sequence comes from Manacus vitellinus, assembly GCF_001715985.3. Taxonomy (NCBI): domain Eukaryota; kingdom Metazoa; phylum Chordata; class Aves; order Passeriformes; family Pipridae; genus Manacus; species Manacus vitellinus. The sequence continues at coordinate 2,575,768 of NW_021940545.1, forward strand.
CACAAAGCCTTCCATTTCACTGCGTCCAGCTGAAACCTTCCCCTTTTCTCTCTCATTTTCCGGCTCGCTTTTGAAACCCTCCTCTCCCTCGCTGCAGCCTCCCTGGGGATGAAGCAGCAAAGTTTGGAAAGGAGAGCAGGTCGGTAACCCTTTTGTGACCGGTTTGGTGCAGGTAGGGCACCCAGAGGCTTCCCACATCCCAGCTTTTGTGGGAGCAGAGCCCTGCTGGCCCCACAGGTACGTTTAGCACCGGTCAGTGCACGGTGGAGGGTTTGTAACTGGAAATTGGGATGCTGGAATCTCATTTATGACGCAGTAGGGGGAAAGCAAGTGAGAGCTCCCTCTCTGGCACAGAGCAGAGCATCCCAGAGGAGCTGTTTTGGCTGCAGGGCTGGGAAGGGGGGATGGTTTCAACATCGGGGCAGCATCCCGAGCCCAGGGGTAGCCGGGTTCAGCCCTGGGCTCTCAGCATCACCCATCCCTGGGGATTGCAGCCCATCTCCTGAGTTCAGGGAGTGGGAATGGTGTGGGCTGGAGTCAGCCCAGCATTTCATACCCCACCCCTGCATGGACAGGGAGTGCCTGACATTATCAGGGCTGGGTGGGGAAAAGAACCCAGAAAACAAGTGATGTTTCAAAATACAACCCAGAGATTTCCCAGGCTGATTCACTGGCCCTCATTCACAGGCTGTTGCAGAAACACCGAAGGAAAAAGGTTCTTTAGCACTGACAGGTTAGAGGTGGGTGTTCCTGGATGGTCTCCTCGGGAGCATCCCTGTGCCAAGGTGTGATCAGGGATCGGATAAATGGGATGAGCCCAGCAGGGCTTCAAAAGGTGTCTGCAAAGCAGGATGGTGCTGGGAATCAGAGCCCTTTCTGGGATGTCAGGCCCCACTACTGCAATCCCAGGGTTCCATCGGGCTGGGGTTTCAACTCACCTGTAAACACAACCTGGGATTGGCAGGCTGGCATTGTGAAACAGGGAAGGGTGGGATCGTCCGTGCCGTGCCAGCTTCCTGGCACCCAGCTCTGCCCCGAGGCCTTTGATTGATGCAATTTTATTCATGTCAATCCAAGAGGTGTGTGGGTGCAGAGGTGCTGCACCCCATCCCTGGTGCCCCAGTGCTGCTGCAGATGGGGCTTGGGCTGGGGGTGCTGGCCCTGAACAGGGACCTCCTCTCCACAGCTGCTAGAAGGAGGCAGGAATTGCACCCAGAGCATGGAAAGTAGTTGCTGGTATAAGGGGTAGATGTTCTTTAATAACTCCTGTATATATGTATATGAATAAAAGACAGAGAGGTTGTTGACTGCCCTCCCTGGACGTCTCCAAGGCCAGGTTGGATGGGGCTTGGAGCCACGTGGTCTAGTGGAAGGTGTCCCTGACTGTGGCAGGGGGATTGAACTGGAGAGTTAAGATCCCTTCCAATCCAAACCATTCTGGAATTCTATGTCTCTATGATTCTATATCTACACATGGGGCTGTTGGGGTGCTTGGAGCCTCTGTGTGCCATGTGGGGTGACACCACAGTACATTTGGGGCCCAAATGTGCCCTGAGAGCACAAGACCAGAGTGTTAGGGGTGTGCAGGACGTTGATTTGTGGGGCAGTGCCTTCTTGCCGTGCTGTTTCTCCACACTGGAGTGAAATTCCGTAGTTGTCACCTTTTGCTGCTTCTCAGCAGCCCCTGGAGAGCCCCTGTTAGCAACAGTGGAGGTCTGACACATCCTCCTGGATATGAGTCAGGATGTGGCCCAGACCTGCCTCCTGCAGCCTCCACAGGGACAGTCCAATGTGACCCCCAGGGGTGGCTCTGAGCAGGTCCCGGGGGTGTCCCTGGCTGTGGCACCCAGAGCAAGGCAGCTCCGAGCCCGACACCTGTCAGCAGTGGTGGAGCCCTGTTTCCTGTGTTTCCTGTGTTTCCTGCAAAGCTGGGATGTCTTCCACTGCCGGAGGGCCTGATCCTCAGCTGCTGTGAGCTGGCACCGTGTCACCCAGCAAATGGACCAGCTGCTCCGTCGGTGGCCCGGCCCCGAGCAGCCAAACCCGCTGCAGCTGAGGGCCAGTTGGAGCTGCTCCCCTCTCTCTGCCTCCTACACTTTTCCTCACTTCTCCCTTTTAATTCTCTCCCCGTCTGTTCATCCCTCTCCCCTTCTGTTCATCCCTCTCTGTTCTCGAGCCATCCTTCCTTCCCTCTGTGAGGAAAGCTAAGGAGAGGGAGGGAGGGAAGCAGTCCAACTCCATCGGTTTTTCCAATAACCTTCCCTAAAATCTCACCAGGTTACATTACGCTCTAATAGACTTTAAGCCAATCTGCCTAATGCCACTGCAAAGGTCAATTAAATTCACCCTAAAAAATTTACTCCTGGCTCATTATACGTTTGGAAAATGAGTTAGAAGCACAAGCTGCCCCAGAGGTTTCTGATATTTTCCTAATGAACATGTCTCCTAATGGAAGGAGAAGAAAGAAAACCAACACCAAAAAAAAAAAAAAAAACCAGCAATTTGAAAAGAATATTTTGCTGGGCCATTGGAGAGAGTAGAGTGGGGCTGAGTGTGTGATAGCAAAGATGAGGAGGAGGGACGTGGGATGTGATGTCTCAGCGAGGTCATTACACCCAGCAGAGGAATTTTTTAAGGAATTTGCTTGCCCAAGCATTTGGGCAAGAGCTTTGACCTTGTGTCTGTGCCCAGCCCTGTTTGCAGGGTGCTGTGGGTGACTTGGCTTTGTGCTCCCACCAAGGCACCGTCGACTTGGAACGCTCCAGCCCATCCCTGGAATCACTACCCCAGAAACGTGCTGTGCCTGCAGGGACTCGCAGGCAAAAGGAGGCAAAATTAATCAAGTGAATGATTAATTGCAAATTGTGACCTGAGTTTCTGTGAGTGACAAGTTTGGAGGGATTTGCAGGTTGAAGATGCTCGGTGTGAAATGCCTTTGTGGACCCTGAGAGGTTTTTAGTTTGGTTTTTTTTTTTCTTGAGAGAGTGGTGAGAGGGCTCTTGAAACCTTTGAGCACATGGAACCTCTTAGTGCTCCTCACATTTTCATCCTCATTTCTAATGTGCAGATCCAGCCAGGTGCAGGACAGAAATACATTCAAAGATGTTCCCTGGTCCTTTGAGCACCTGGCTGTGGGTGCTCTCACAGTGCCCAGGGTTGGGCTCATTTTGAGCCAGTGTCAATATTGCTGAGGTTTTGTTACATTTGAACTGGGACTGGAATTGTGAATTGCATTTCCTACCCTGGAAGTGAAGTTTCTCAATGGGGAGAAGGAGGGGAAGCAAAGCACTGCTCCAAAAGTTTGGCTAAATGGGAATATAAACCATTAAGAACCAGCAAAGGTGCTTGGAATTAAAATGAAGGGAATCAAGGCAATAAAAGCACAAAGGTGACTTTGTTAAAATCAACGTGTTCCCGTGGTGGGTAGTTTCAAATTTCAACTAAACAGCATTTCTGACCAAACAGCCCAAATCCCTCCCATTTGTGCAGGGATTAAATGGCCTGGGGTGGTTCGCTGAACATTTTTCGGGACTGAACCTGTAACTTCCACTGGTGCAGAGGTGCCACCACTGATACCTGTGTGTGCTGGGGGTCATCACACCCAGGCTCAGTCACTGCCATCGCAGGGGTCTGGTCTAACTTGGTCATTTGCCAGCCAGGGGAGACCTTCCAGCACCGAAAGGGGCTCCAAGAGAGCCAGAGAGGGATTTTGGACAAGGGCCTGCAGTGACAGGACGAGGGGGAATGGCTTCCCACTGCCTGAGGGCAGGGTTAGATGGGATATTGGGAAGGAATTCTTTCCTGTGAGGGTGGTGAGGCCCTGGCACAGGTTTCCCAGGGAATCTGTGTCTGCCCCATGCCTGGAAGTGTCCAAGGCCAGGTTGGACAGGGCTTGGAGAAACCTGGTCTAGTGGAAGGTGTCCTTGGCGGGGGGTTGGAATGAGATGATCCTTAAGGACCCTTCCAAACCAACCCATTCCATGATCTGTGTCCTCACAGAGAGGACAGTTCATCCCCTCCTGAAGCAGGTGGCTGAAGGATGTGGGATACCTGGGCACCACCCCTCTCCTCATGGCTGGATGGGAAGCCCAGTCTAACCACCATAATCTGAAACAGGCTGTACCTCCAGGCTGAGCTGCTGCCTTTTTCCAAGAAGCTGCTGGGAGTTTTCTTGCAGAGCTGTTTTTTTGGCACGGGGAAAAGCTTCAGGGAGACGGAGAGCCTGGGCATAACTCCCTTCAGTTTGTCTTTAATTACAGCTAGGGAAGAGGTGGTAATTACAACACACCTTTCCCTCGCACAGATCCTCAGGTGGAATCAGCGCTGGGAAATCTGCATGCTAATGAGGAGCCTGGGTTTTGCCAGGGTTGCTGTTGTGTTGGTTGGGATTGAGCGGAGCGAGGCTGCCCAGATGGCATCCAGGATCTGGCTGGCAGAGGAGGCTTTGCAGAGCCACTAGGACAGGGAAAGCTGTTTTCTCCCTCTCGCTACGGATGTTAGGCGGGAGCTGGGGACAGCGGGATGGTGCTTGCAATGTCAATTATTAGCGTGTTTAGTAAATTACCTAGTAAATTGGCCCTTAAAATTTCCAACTGCGTGTCCTCTCTCGCACTCCAAGCCTGCAGCTGAGTTGTTTACACTCTTTCAGCAGGGAAGATGGATCAGCTCTGTCTCAGCTTCTGGATGTCTTGCAGAGAGGAGCCGGAGCTGATGCTGCCCGTGGTGCCGGGCTGGGAGGTGGAGGGTGGGTCGTGCCCAGGAGCGCAGGAACTCTCACCTTGGCCCGAGTTAAAGCTGAGAGAGCCGTGCTGGGGAAGGCTGGGCCCCAGGAGCCTGTGTCCTCGCCATCCACGGGTTCCCAGCGGGTTTGCTGCTGTCTGTGTGTGACAGCAGCTCCCGCCGCTCTCCTGATTGCCTCCCCCCCGCGCTCTTCCCTGCCGAGGGCTGTGCCTGGTGCGGCGCGGAACCGCTGGCACCGCCGGGGTGAGCTTGTCCTGCTTTTCTCACAACAGCAGGCTGGGGGAGAGACTGCTAAGAGAGAAAGGCAGGTATCTGTGTGATGGGGAGGGAGAAGGATGCTCTGCAAGCTGCAGGAGGCGGGTGAGACAGCGCTGGAGAGAGTCGGCCACGGTCTGCCGGCCATGGTCTGCTCCATGAGCCAGCCTGGGGAATTTATCTCCCTCAGTATCTCTACCTGTGATTAAATAGCTGAGACATCACTGTGGATGAGCCTTAGGGATGTTTCCCAGCCTTAGGGATGCTTCTCTGCTGATGGGGCTTCGTGCTTTGCCCCATAGCAGGGGGTTGGAAGTGGATGATCTTAAAGGTCCCTTCCAACCCAAACCATTAAATGATTCAAAGCTGTGGGGGAGCACAGGGAGGGTGATCACAGGTCTGCTCAGCCAAAATGCTCGTCCCACATGCTTTTGGGCTAAAGCTGATCAAGGTCTGCCCTTGGGGCTTGCCCTTTGGGGTTGGGAGAACACTGAGATGAAGATTTGGCTTTGGTTGGGACTGACCCCAGGCCAGTACCCCTTCCCCACCTATTTCCTCTGTTCTTCTAGGTGAGATGTGCATGGTCTGTTTTCCATTGCAAGGCACATTTTCCCTTCTGTGCATTTCCACCTCTCCTTTTGCCTTTCCACGTGTTCTGGAAAGGTCAGCCCATGTCTGGAACACACTTTAAATTTGCACAGAGAGCCAAGGGCAGGACGAGAGGGGAGGGTCGTGCTGCAGCACCTCCAGCCCTCGCAGAGGGAGGTTTGCTGCTTGTTTTTCTACTTTTACGGATGGATAGGATGCAGGACTGCATGAAAACCCACCTGGAGCCTGAGGAAATAGCCTTTTTTAGCAGAAATCCCCCAAAGCACAGAGTGATTGTGTTGTAACCCCGCTGGCTGTCTCAAACCGCTGCCTCCCCACCAACCTCAGCTGTTGGGGTGCATCAGCCTCGTCCTTCCCCTCTCCCAGGGAGATCCTCACCTGTCTCATCCCCTTGCTGTCAGCCGAACCTCAACCCCTCCTCCTCCGTGCCCCGCTGTGCCGGGCAGCGCGTCCGACCCGCTCCCCCTTCCCTCCGCCGCCCGCCGCATCCTGCATCCCTTGCACTTTTCCCGGGAGCGCCGTGGCCCGGCGCCGTGCCCCCTCTTGTCTCCACGTCAGGCCCTTACCTTGCCTGTCAGCCGCTGCCTCCTCTCGCCGGGACCTGAAGCTGCTTCATTTCTGTTTTAATTTTGCTGCGGATTCGCGACAGCCACAGCGGGGTCAGGAGTTACAGGAAGGTTATTGGTGAGTGATGGGTATTGACATCCTTAACAGCGCCCTGACCCCATCAGTCTCGCTCTGTTCTTCTTTTTCCTTACACTTGCCCTGGTTTTTTTCTTTTAAATTGGCCTCTTTCATGCATAAAGCTGCTTCATCACATTTTCACCCAAAGCCGCAGCCGGCGAGTCAGGGAGGGAAGGGTTGATTTGCCCCGGCTGGCATTGAAGGAGGCTTTCATCCTCTTATTTCCCTATCCCAGAAACCTTGTATGCTGCTTTTTGCCCCCCTTTTTTTCCCCTGGTCTGCCATTTCATCTTTTCAAAAGCCCACCTGTATTGTCTTGCCCGTTCCTGGGGCTCTCACAAACAACCAGCTCACCTTGTGCAGGGGCCAGGCTGCATGTTGGAGGCTCAGCATCAGGAATTAGCTCATCCCTGCTCCTTTCCCACAGCCTGGTTCCTTGTCTTGTGGGTTCCACCTGCACACAGCTGGGAGAGCTTGCCCAGGGATGGGCACCAGGCTGTAAAGCCCCAGTGCAGCATTTCAGGTGCAGCCTGTGATACTTGGGAGGAGCTTGGCAGCAGGGGAAGCATTTCTACTCAGAAATTAAAATAATAATAATAATAAATCCTTATTTAATAGGTTTTGATGAAAGAAAGTGAGTTTAGATTAGATTTTAGGAAGGGATTCTTCCCTGTGAGGGTGGTGGGGCCCTGGCACAGGTTGCCCAGAGAAGCTGTGGCTGCCCCATCCCTGGAAGTTTTCCAGGCCAGGTTGGACTGGGCTTGGAGCAACCTGGGCTAGTGGAAGGTGTCCCTGCCCATGGCAGGGGGGTGCAACAAGAGGAGCTTTAATATCCCTTCCAACCCAAACCATCTTGAGATTCTAGGATTTTATATATCCCAGTGTTTTCCCCCGGCTGAGGCTCAGCAGGGTCCTCTCCGTGCTGCACCTCATAAACCTCAGCCTGGCAGCCCATCACCGCTTCATCTGGCCAGACATAAACCTTCACACAGGCTATTTGGAAACACGGCAGAGCTCATTTTAGACGTGTCTTATCTCCCCGCTGAGAAGCTGTTGAGGCTTAGCAAGGCTGGGTTTGCCTCCCTCCTGCAGCTCATCCACATCTCCACTCCCATCCCAGCGCTCTCCTTGCCTCCATCCCACAACAAGCTGCCGTGACGTTATCAGATGCTCCGGCACTAAAACTCCTGGCACGCAAACTCCTCTTCTCCTTTTTTTTTTTTTTTTGCCTTTATTGTTGCATCCATAAAACTGGCTGGGAAAACTGCTGAAGCAGGAACCCTGCTTGGTTTTAAAGGCAGCTGCAAATCAGCCCCGCTCCCCGATGCGGCACTGAGCTGGTTTTACGAGCCCTAATTAAACAGGATCTGCCCTGTGGTCCAGCTTCCACCCAGCCTATCTGAGGGATGGGATTTAATGGCTGAGCTTATGGATCTGTGTCCGTGGGCTTTGGTTCCCCTGGAAATGAACTGCAGTAGGATGGGGATGGATTGAGGTGAATGGAAACAGCCCGTGCAAAGCTGTACATCAGGCGTGTGCTTTGTTGTGGCTGAAAAATGCAGGTTGGGGACCAAGGCAACCCGTTTTAGGGCTGGAGAAGGAACAGTCTAGTGCTGGTTTGTGATGCTGAAAAATGGGAATGGGCATTAAATATAAGAAATACTCATTTCTGA
>NW_021940545.1:2586323-2596614 GCF_001715985.3 Manacus vitellinus
TGACCTGGGGAACTCACTGCTGTGGGAGGTCCCAGGGTGTCCCCCCTCCTGCTGCATTTTGTGACACAGAGCTGGGTGCACTCGTGTTGCTCATTGTGTCCAGCGTGAGCCCTCAACCTTCTTTACAGCCAGGGAAAATTAATGGCAGGCAGGTTGGGAAGGTAGATTATTTCATTATCATCGTAATTGGTGCTTATAATTAGTTGTTACTCTGGTGTGTGATGTGCCCTGAGCACTGCGGCTGCAAAGTGCACGAGCAGAAAGAAAAGGCTATTTTTATTTTATTATTAATTATGGCTGTTGTTTATTTTATTGGATATTTATGCACTTGCTGTTTCAATCAAGTAACCTCAGCTCGCTTGGCTTTGCAGTAGGCAGATGGTGGGGCTTTGCCTGGCCTGGCCCTGGCTCAAGCTGGGCTCTGCCTCCTGCTCTTTGCTCAGCCCTGCCTCGGTTTGCCCATGAGAAATTTGGAATTTTCTGCCTTGCTCCGTGCTTGGGCTGTGCCTCAACAGAAATGGCAAATCCCTCGGTGGGGACCCGATCGGGGACCACTGTCAGCCCGGGCATCTTGCTGGAGGACAGAAGCCTCTTGTCAAAGGCAAATCACCCTGGAAAACCCCCAGATATTTGCTCTGAGTCAGGCAAAGGGCCTTCTTTGTGGTGTGTCAGCCTTTCCCTCTGAAACAATAAATGGCCTTATCCTCGTTAGCTGACGCAACCCAACAAAGCACCATTGATTGCGGGAGGTGCTCCAGCGGTGACAGGGAGGCAGGGATGGGCTTTATGACCCCACCGGCTTTTCCAGGCGCCCGTGGACATGCGGTCGGGTTTTAATGAGCGCTTTGGGCCACAAAGTGGGTCAGTGCTTTCATCTGCTCTGCCTTGTTCCCTCCCCCCGAGCCACCCTCCGGCTCCCTCCTGCAGGAGAGCCCCGATGGACTCGCCCCGCGGTGGCAGGAGGTGCTGCATCCCGGGCTGGTCCTGGCTGCGGATGGAGGGGGGTGGCGGAGCAGGGAGAGGGTCCTGCTGAGACACGGGGCTGGAACCTGCTGATGTGGCTCCCCACGGATCCCGGGGCTTTGTGCGAGTGGCCGGCGTGGAGCGCTTTGAAGCCTGAAACCCTGAGCACTTCAAACGGGCCGAGGACAGGCGGATGATGTCTGGGAAATTAATATCTAACGGGGCTAAAAATTGTTCTCAATGTCGCCAGAACTCCCCTGCCCAGCTGAGCTCTATTTACTTTCATCCCATCCAGAGCATTTAACACAAAGAGACCCCTTACACCCTTAATTTCCGAAAACACAAAGCCTTCCATTTCACTGTGTCCAGCTGAAACCTTCCCCTTTTCTCTCTCATTTTCCGGCTCGCTTTTGAAACCCTCCTCTCCCTCGCTGCAGCCTCCCTGGGGATGAAGCAGCAAAGTTTGGAAAGGAGAGCAGGTCGGTAACCCTTTTGTGACCGGTTTGGTGCAGGTAGGGCACCCAGAGGCTTCCCACATCCCAGCTTTTGTGGGAGCAGAGCCCTGCTGGCCCCACAGGTACGTTTAGCACCGGTCAGTGCACGGTGGAGGGTTTGTAACTGGAAATTGGGATGCTGGAATCTCATTTATGACGCAGTAGGGGGAAAGCAAGTGAGAGCTCCCTCTCTGGCACAGAGCAGAGCATCCCAGAGGAGCTGTTTTGGCTGCAGGGCTGGGAAGGGGGGATGGTTTCAACATCGGGGCAGCATCCCGAGCCCAGGGGTAGCCGGGTTCAGCCCTGGGCTCTCAGCATCACCCATCCCTGGGGATTGCAGCCCATCTCCTGAGTTCAGGGAGTGGGAATGGTGTGGGCTGGAGTCAGCCCAGCATTTCATACCCCACCCCTGCATGGACAGGGAGTGCCTGACATTATCAGGGCTGGGTGGGGAAAAGAACCCAGAAAACAAGTGATGTTTCAAAATACAACCCAGAGATTTCCCAGGCTGATTCACTGGCTCTCATTCACAGGCTGTTGCAGAAACACCGAAGGAAAAAGGTTCTTTAGCTCTGACAGGTTAGAGGGGGGTGTTCCTGGATGGTCTCCTCGGGAACATCCCTGTGCCAAGGTGTGATCAGGGATCGGATAAATGGGATGAGCCCAGCAGGGCTTCAAGAGGTGTCTGCAAAGCAGGATGGTGCTGGGAATCAGAGCCCTTTCTGGGATGTCAGGCCCCACTACTGCAATCCCAGGGTTCCATCGGGCTGGGGTTTCAACTCACCTGTAAACACAACCTGGGATTGGCAGGCTGGCATTGTGAAACAGGGAAGGGTGGGATCGTCCGTGCTGTGCCAGCTTCCTGGCACCCAGCTCTGCCCCGAGGCCTTTGATTGATGCAATTTTATTCATGTCAGTCCAAGAGGTGTGTGGGTGCAGAGGTGCTGCACCCCATCCCTGGTGCCCCAGTGCTGCTGCAGATGGGGCTTGGGCTGGGGGTGCTGGCCCTGAACAGGGACCTCCTCTCCACAGCTGCTAGAAGGAGGCAGGAATTGCACCCAGAGCATGGAAAGTAGTTGCTGGTATAAGGGGTAGATGTTCTTTAATAACTCCTGTATATATGTATATGAATAAAAGACAGAGAGGTTGTTGACTGCCCTCCCTGGACGTCTCCAAGGCCAGGTTGGATGGGGCTTGGAGCCACGTGGTCTAGTGGAAGGTGTCCCTGACTGTGGCAGGGGGATTGAACTGGAGAGTTAAGATCCCTTCCAATCCAAACCATTCTGGAATTCTATGTCTCTATGATTCTATATCTACACATGGGGCTGTTGGGGTGCTTGGAGCCTCTGTGTGCCATGTGGGGTGACACCACAGTACATTTGGGGCCCAAATGTGCCCTGAGAGCACAAGACCAGAGTGTTAGGGGTGTGCAGGACGTTGATTTGTGGGGCAGTGCCTTCTTGCCGTGCTGTTTCTCCACACTGGAGTGAAATTCCGTAGTTGTCACCTTTTGCTGCTTCTCAGCAGCCCCTGGAGAGCCCCTGTTAGCAACAGTGGAGGTCTGACACATCCTCCTGGATATGAGTCAGGATGTGGCCCAGACCTGCCTCCCGCAGCCTCCACAGGGACAGTCCAATGTGACCCCCAGGGGTGGCTCTGAGCAGGTCCCGGGGGTGTCCCTGGCTGTGGCACCCAGAGCAAGGCAGCTCCGAGCCCGACACCTGTCAGCAGTGGTGGAGCCCTGTTTCCTGTGTTTCCTGTGTTTCCTGCAAAGCTGGGATGTCTTCCACTGCCGGAGGGCCTGATCCTCAGCTGCTGTGAGCTGGCACCGTGTCACCCAGCAAATGGACCAGCTGCTCCGTCGGTGGCCCGGCCCCGAGCAGCCAAACCCGCTGCAGCTGAGGGCCAGTTGGAGCTGCTCCCCTCTCTCTGCCTCCTACACTTTTCCTCACTTCTCCCTTTTAATTCTCTCCCCGTCTGTTCATCCCTCTCCCCTTCTGTTCATCCCTCTCTGTTCTCGAGCCATCCTTCCTTCCCTCTGTGAAGAAAGCTAAGGAGAGGGAGGGAGGGAAGCAGTCCAACTCCATCGGTTTTTCCAATAACCTTCCCTAAAATCTCACCAGGTTACATTACGCTCTAATAGACTTTAAGCCAATCTGCCTAATGCCACTGCAAAGGTCAATTAAATTCACCCTAAAAAATTTACTCCTGGCTCATTATACGTTTGGAAAATGAGTTAGAAGCACAAGCTGCCCCAGAGGTTTCTGATATTTTCCTAATGAACATGTCTCCTAATGGAAGGAGAAGAAAGAAAACCAACACCAAAAAAAAAAAAAAAAACCAGCAATTTGAAAAGAATATTTTGCTGGGCCATTGGAGAGAGTAGAGTGGGGCTGAGTGTGTGATAGCAAAGATGAGGAGGAGGGACGTGGGATGTGATGTCTCAGCGAGGTCATTACACCCAGCAGAGGAATTTTTTAAGGAATTTGCTTGCCCAAGCATTTGGGCAAGAGCTTTGACCTTGTGTCTGTGCCCAGCCCTGTTTGCAGGGTGCTGTGGGTGACTTGGCTTTGTGCTCCCACCAAGGCACCCTCGACTTGGAACGTTCCAGCCCATCCCTGGAATCACTACCTCAGAAATGTGCTGTGCCTGCAGGGACTCGCAGGCAAAAGGAGGCAAAATTAATCAAGTGAATGATTAATTGCAAATTGTGACCTGGGTTTCTGTGAGTGACAAGTTTGGAGGGATTTGCAGGTTGAAGATGCTCGGTGTGAAATGCCTTTGTGGACCCTGAGAGGTTTTTAGTTTGGTTTTTTTTTTTCTTGAGAGAGTGGTGAGAGGGCTCTTGAAACCTTTGAGCACATGGAACCTCTTAGTGCTCCTCACATTTTCATCCTCATTTCTAATGTGCAGATCCAGCCAGGTGCAGGACAGAAATACATTCAAAGATGTTCCCTGGTCCTTTGAGCACCTGGCTGTGGGTGCTCTCACAGTGCCCAGGGTTGGGCTCATTTTGAGCCAGTGTCAATATTGCTGAGGTTTTGTTACATTTGAACTGGGACTGGAATTGTGAATTGCATTTCCTACCCTGGAAGTGAAGTTTCTCAATGGGGAGAAGGAGGGGAAGCAAAGCACTGCTCCAAAAGTTTGGCTAAATGGGAATATAAACCATTAAGAACCAGCAAAGGTGCTTGGAATTAAAATGAAGGGAATCAAGGCAATAAAAGCACAAAGGTGACTTTGTTAAAATCAACGTGTTCCCGTGGTGGGTAGTTTCAAATTTCAACTAAACAGCATTTCTGACCAAACAGCCCAAATCCCTCCCATTTGTGCAGGGATTAAATGGCCTGGGGTGGTTCGCTGAACATTTTTCGGGACTGAACCTGTAACTTCCACTGGTGCAGAGGTGCCACCACTGATACCTGTGTGTGCTGGGGGTCATCACACCCAGGCTCAGTCACTGCCATCGCAGGGGTCTGGTCTAACTTGGTCATTTGCCAGCCAGGGGAGACCTTCCAGCACCGAAAGGGGCTCCAAGAGAGCCAGAGAGGGATTTTGGACAAGGGCCTGCAGTGACAGGACGAGGGGGAATGGCTTCCCACTGCCTGAGGGCAGGGTTAGATGGGATATTGGGAAGGAATTCTTTCCTGTGAGGGTGGTGAGGCCCTGGCACAGGTTTCCCAGGGAATCTGTGTCTGCCCCATGCCTGGAAGTGTCCAAGGCCAGGTTGGACAGGGCTTGGAGAAACCTGGTCTAGTGGAAGGTGTCCTTGGCGGGGGGTTGGAATGAGATGATCCTTAAGGACCCTTCCAAACCAACCCATTCCATGATCTGTGTCCTCACAGAGAGGACAGTTCATCCCCTCCTGAAGCAGGTGGCTGAAGGATGTGGGATACCTGGGCACCACCCCTCTCCTCATGGCTGGATGGGAAGCCCAGTCTAACCACCATAATCTGAAACAGGCTGTACCTCCAGGCTGAGCTGCTGCCTTTTTCCAAGAAGCTGCTGGGAGTTTTCTTGCAGAGCTGTTTTTTTGGCACGGGGAAAAGCTTCAGGGAGACGGAGAGCCTGGGCATAACTCCCTTCAGTTTGTCTTTAATTACAGCTAGGGAAGAGGTGGTAATTACAACACACCTTTCCCTCGCACAGATCCTCAGGTGGAATCAGCGCTGGGAAATCTGCATGCTAATGAGGAGCCTGGGTTTTGCCAGGGTTGCTGTTGTGTTGGTTGGGATTGAGCGGAGCGAGGCTGCCCAGATGGCATCCAGGATCTGGCTGGCAGAGGAGGCTTTGCAGAGCCACTAGGACAGGGAAAGCTGTTTTCTCCCTCTCGCTACGGATGTTAGGCGGGAGCTGGGGACAGCGGGATGGTGCTTGCAATGTCAATTATTAGCGTGTTTAGTAAATTACCTAGTAAATTGGCCCTTAAAATTTCCAACTGCGTGTCCTCTCTCGCACTCCAAGCCTGCAGCTGAGTTGTTTACACTCTTTCAGCAGGGAAGATGGATCAGCTCTGTCTCAGCTTCTGGATGTCTTGCAGAGAGGAGCCGGAGCTGATGCTGCCCGTGGTGCCGGGCTGGGAGGTGGAGGGTGGGTCGTGCCCAGGAGCGCAGGAACTCTCACCTTGGCCCGAGTTAAAGCTGAGAGAGCCGTGCTGGGGAAGGCTGGGCCCCAGGAGCCTGTGTCCTCGCCATCCACGGGTTCCCAGCGGGTTTGCTGCTGTCTGTGTGTGACAGCAGCTCCCGCCGCTCTCCTGATTGCCTCCCCCCCGCGCTCTTCCCTGCCGAGGGCTGTGCCTGGTGCGGCGCGGAACCGCTGGCACCGCCGGGGTGAGCTTGTCCTGCTTTTCTCACAACAGCAGGCTGGGGGAGAGACTGCTAAGAGAGAAAGGCAGGTATCTGTGTGATGGGGAGGGAGAAGGATGCTCTGCAAGCTGCAGGAGGCGGGTGAGACAGCGCTGGAGAGAGTCGGCCACGGTCTGCCGGCCATGGTCTGCTCCATGAGCCAGCCTGGGGAATTTATCTCCCTCAGTATCTCTACCTGTGATTAAATAGCTGAGACATCACTGTGGATGAGCCTTAGGGATGTTTCCCAGCCTTAGGGATGCTTCTCTGCTGATGGGGCTTCGTGCTTTGCCCCATAGCAGGGGGTTGGAAGTGGATGATCTTAAAGGTCCCTTCCAACCCAAACCATTAAATGATTCAAAGCTGTGGGGGAGCACAGGGAGGGTGATCACAGGTCTGCTCAGCCAAAATGCTCGTCCCACATGCTTTTGGGCTAAAGCTGATCAAGGTCTGCCCTTGGGGCTTGCCCTTTGGGGTTGGGAGAACACTGAGATGAAGATTTGGCTTTGGTTGGGACTGACCCCAGGCCAGTACCCCTTCCCCACCTATTTCCTCTGTTCTTCTAGGTGAGATGTGCATGGTCTGTTTTCCATTGCAAGGCACATTTTCCCTTCTGTGCATTTCCACCTCTCCTTTTGCCTTTCCACGTGTTCTGGAAAGGTCAGCCCATGTCTGGAACACACTTTAAATTTGCACAGAGAGCCAAGGGCAGGACGAGAGGGGAGGGTCGTGCTGCAGCACCTCCAGCCCTCGCAGAGGGAGGTTTGCTGCTTGTTTTTCTACTTTTACGGATGGATAGGATGCAGGACTGCATGAAAACCCACCTGGAGCCTGAGGAAATAGCCTTTTTTAGCAGAAATCCCCCAAAGCACAGAGTGATTGTGTTGTAACCCCGCTGGCTGTCTCAAACCGCTGCCTCCCCACCAACCTCAGCTGTTGGGGTGCATCAGCCTCGTCCTTCCCCTCTCCCAGGGAGATCCTCACCTGTCTCATCCCCTTGCTGTCAGCCGAACCTCAACCCCTCCTCCTCCGTGCCCCGCTGTGCCGGGCAGCGCGTCCGACCCGCTCCCCCTTCCCTCCGCCGCCCGCCGCATCCTGCATCCCTTGCACTTTTCCCGGGAGCGCCGTGGCCCGGCGCCGTGCCCCCTCTTGTCTCCACGTCAGGCCCTTACCTTGCCTGTCAGCCGCTGCCTCCTCTCGCCGGGACCTGAAGCTGCTTCATTTCTGTTTTAATTTTGCTGCGGATTCGCGACAGCCACAGCGGGGTCAGGAGTTACAGGAAGGTTATTGGTGAGTGATGGGTATTGACATCCTTAACAGCGCCCTGACCCCATCAGTCTCGCTCTGTTCTTCTTTTTCCTTACACTTGCCCTGGTTTTTTTCTTTTAAATTGGCCTCTTTCATGCATAAAGCTGCTTCATCACATTTTCACCCAAAGCCGCAGCCGGCGAGTCAGGGAGGGAAGGGTTGATTTGCCCCGGCTGGCATTGAAGGAGGCTTTCATCCTCTTATTTCCCTATCCCAGAAACCTTGTATGCTGCTTTTTGCCCCCCTTTTTTTCCCCTGGTCTGCCATTTCATCTTTTCAAAAGCCCACCTGTATTGTCTTGCCCGTTCCTGGGGCTCTCACAAACAACCAGCTCACCTTGTGCAGGGGCCAGGCTGCATGTTGGAGGCTCAGCATCAGGAATTAGCTCATCCCTGCTCCTTTCCCACAGCCTGGTTCCTTGTCTTGTGGGTTCCACCTGCACACAGCTGGGAGAGCTTGCCCAGGGATGGGCACCAGGCTGTAAAGCCCCAGTGCAGCATTTCAGGTGCAGCCTGTGATACTTGGGAGGAGCTTGGCAGCAGGGGAAGCATTTCTACTCAGAAATTAAAATAATAATAATAATAAATCCTTATTTAATAGGTTTTGATGAAAGAAAGTGAGTTTAGATTAGATTTTAGGAAGGGATTCTTCCCTGTGAGGGTGGTGGGGCCCTGGCACAGGTTGCCCAGAGAAGCTGTGGCTGCCCCATCCCTGGAAGTTTTCCAGGCCAGGTTGGACTGGGCTTGGAGCAACCTGGGCTAGTGGAAGGTGTCCCTGCCCATGGCAGGGGGGTGCAACAAGAGGAGCTTTAATATCCCTTCCAACCCAAACCATCTTGAGATTCTAGGATTTTATATATCCCAGTGTTTTCCCCCGGCTGAGGCTCAGCAGGGTCCTCTCCGTGCTGCACCTCATAAACCTCAGCCTGGCAGCCCATCACCGCTTCATCTGGCCAGACATAAACCTTCACACAGGCTATTTGGAAACACGGCAGAGCTCATTTTAGACGTGTCTTATCTCCCCGCTGAGAAGCTGTTGAGGCTTAGCAAGGCTGGGTTTGCCTCCCTCCTGCAGCTCATCCACATCTCCACTCCCATCCCAGCGCTCTCCTTGCCTCCATCCCACAACAAGCTGCCGTGACGTTATCAGATGCTCCGGCACTAAAACTCCTGGCACGCAAACTCCTCTTCTCCTTTTTTTTTTTTTTTTTTGCCTTTATTGTTGCATCCATAAAACTGGCTGGGAAAACTGCTGAAGCAGGAACCCTGCTTGGTTTTAAAGGCAGCTGCAAATCAGCCCCGCTCCCCGATGCGGCACTGAGCTGGTTTTACGAGCCCTAATTAAACAGGATCTGCCCTGTGGTCCAGCTTCCACCCAGCCTATCTGAGGGATGGGATTTAATGGCTGAGCTTATGGATCTGTGTCCGTGGGCTTTGGTTCCCCTGGAAATGAACTGCAGTAGGATGGGGATGGATTGAGGTGAATGGAAACAGCCCGTGCAAAGCTGTACATCAGGCGTGTGCTTTGTTGTGGCTGAAAAATGCAGGTTGGGGACCAAGGCAACCCGTTTTAGGGCTGGAGAAGGAACAGTCTAGTGCTGGTTTGTGATGCTGAAAAATGGGAATGGGCATTAAATATAAGAAATACTCATTTCTGAGGGAGTTCCAGGGCTATCAAGGCTCCTGGGTGCTGCTGCTTGTAGAATACCAGGGCTCAGTGGGGTTTTGGTACCTGCAGGCTGCCTTTGACCCGAGATCCTCATCAAAATGGTCTCTTTGCTGGTTTTCCTGTGGAAAACTTTTCAAGGTCTGTATTTACTGACATTTCTTCATGGTGGCATCTCTACAAGAGAAGCCTCCCTGTCCTGCTGCGGCAGCACCCACCACTTGATGATTTATTTGAACCTTTGAGTCTTTCCAAGAAAGCAATTTCTTTGATATTTCTCTTGGCATTTGGAGAGGGGAAAAGGTATTTCCCACATACATTTACTGTTTTCAGCCTTCCCTTCCCCGAAATGAGGTTGATTTTTCTCTCTCTGTGTGAAAGTCAGCTGCATCTTGCAACCCATAAACAGGGTGAGGACAGTTTGCACTACAGGAGCACCTGTAGTGGTGTCCATAAGGACACTGGGAATTTTCATGGCACAGCAGGATGAGAAGACCCTTCCAGACAACTCTGTGCACCCAACACTGGGCTCCCACAGCCGTGCCATCCCCAAGCAACAGTGAAATATCAGCAGCATCATGGCTGGGCTTAAATCTTTACTGAATCTCCATTTTTCTTTCTTTAAACGCTTACAGAATAAATGGAATTTATAATCAGAAACCATAAAATCTCTGATTTATGGCTCATCTTGATGACAATATTTAATAACTCGTGTATATTTTATTACATCTTTTTAATGCCCTGTTGTGGAATTTTACTTAGGCATTTCACCCTCTATATCAACCTGTCGCAGCACAGATGGGCTGACTTTTTTGCTCTGGGCTGATGGCAGAGCCAGGCACAGTCCAGGCTGGGCTCTTCCCAGGGCTGCCACCAGTCTGTCCAAGTGGGCACCGAAAGCAGAGCTGGACATCCAGCCGTGGTCTGGCTTCTTCCAAGAGCTGCTCCCCACATTGCGGATCTGGTGCTTTTCCCTGCCCAGGCAGCTCTTTTCCAGCATCCCCAGCCAAGTTTCAG
>NW_021940545.1:2598689-2656669 GCF_001715985.3 Manacus vitellinus
GTGGAAGGTGTCCCTGCCCATGGGAGGGTGGAATGAGATGAGCTTTAATGTCCCTTCCAACCCAAACCAGCCTGTGATTCTGTGATATTTGGGATTCAGCTCTTTTTTGGGTTGCACTTTTTGGGTGCAGCAGGGTTTTTTGGGGCTTTGGGTGAGGTGACCACATGCTGTCCCTCCAACAAGGAGCACATTAACTGCTTGGATCTTGCATGGAGAAGGCAGAAACACCAACTATCTGACCCACATGTACTTTTATGCACCCACCAGGCCTGGGTGCTGATGGTTGCTTTTGAACCAAACAGAAAAACTCAGTCTCCTTCACAATGTTTTGACAGTTTTTTGGGTTTTCTTGTTGGTTGTTTTTCTTCTGTGGGGCTCAAACTGTTTTGCAAAGAACTCACAGGGCTGGATGAGATGTTTGTGCTGGGAAATCAGCCATCTTCTAAAGGGCTCCTGCTCCCTCACAAAACATTTGCAGAGTTTTCATCTGCGCGTTTTGGCTCCTCTGATACGAGGCAGGAATCATCCTGGGAATTGTCTTCCCAATGGTTATTCTGCTGTCTCTGTTAGGAAAGAGAAAAAGGGAGAAATGAGAATAACTCCAACCAACCAACAGGGAGAAAACAGACTCTGTGCTGCAGGTTGCTGGGCTTGGATGGTTCTGGGTTAAACAAGGTCAAAAAAAACCCTGCCTGGTATGAGTTGAGTGGATGAGATCTCAGATCACAGGGGCTTGGGGGAATTTTTGCCCACCCTGAGTGCCCCAAATTTCCCTTCCTG
The DNA here is from genome assembly GCF_001715985.3 of Manacus vitellinus. NCBI lineage: Eukaryota > Metazoa > Chordata > Aves > Passeriformes > Pipridae > Manacus > Manacus vitellinus. The sequence goes on from NW_021940545.1 coordinate 2,599,470, forward strand.
CATGTCATTGTTTAAAATTGACTTATTTGCTTATTTAAGACCACAAGCAAAGAGGATTCCATAGAATCAAGAATCCCGGAATGGTTTGGGTACTAAGGACCTTGAAGCCCATCTCATTCCACCCCCTGCCATGGGCAGGGACACCTTCCACTAGACCAGGTTGCTCAGACCTCCATCCAGCCTGGTCTCGAACAATTCCAGGGATGGGGCAGCCACAGCTTCTCTGGGCAACAGTACCTTTAAACTTGTGTCACTGGCTGGGAGGAGCAGGATGATTCCTGCAGAGATTTCTGCAAAAAAAGATGTCACTGTCAGGATAAGACTCCTCCTTAGCAGTTTCCAGGTGGATGTGGCTTCCTTGAGCAGGCACATCCCAAGGCTGGGCTGCCTGGTTCTGATCCTAAATTATAATCTAGGGAAGGAGAAGCCTCCTGAGGAGGTGGGAAGGGATGACAACCTAATACCTTTCAGGTGATGTTGGAAATGAAGGAAGGGAATTATTCATGATCTCCACAGGCAGGAGGACAAGGAGCAGTGGCCTGGAGCTAAGGAAGGAGAAGTTTTTCTGACTGGCCATTAAGAAAGTGCCCCCCAGTCAAGCAAGAGGGGGGAGAGTCCCCAAGGAGGGAATCCAGGCGCCGGCCACAGCGTGGAGATGGATGGTAATGGAGATGATGAAGGGAAGGATCTTTAGACAACACCAGAGGTCACCCTGTTGACCCAAACCAGCTCCCTCCTGGCCCTGCAGTCTGTGTGGTGCCATGATAAATTCCACTTCCCTGACTTTACTGCGGGCGCTTTATCGCTCGACTTAATGGCTGGGAAATGTCTGCACTTGACTGCTCCGTGAAGTTGAGCCTGTCTGTGATCCTCGGGTCTGAGCAACAATTCACTGACGGCGAAGGGCCGATGCCTTTTTATTATCTCCCCTCTCAGAGCCTGGGCTCCAGGTCCTGGCTCCTCTTTGCCACCGGTTTTTCCCTTTATGACCTCGTTCCATCCCTGCTGCCTCGCAGATCTGCACGAGCCGCCTCCGGGAGGGTGTTTTTTGGAGCTTCCACCCTCTGAGTTCTGGTTTGGAGACGGTTCTGTTAAATCTGAGATGGGTGGGTGTCGTGGGGCTCCCCGACAGTGCCGTGACCCCTTTGGATACGGGCTGGAGAGCAGGAATCAGGTGTGGAGGATGCTGCTGGCAGCAGATGTGCGCAGTGCTACCAACCCTCCTGTTTTTACTGCAGGTCTCCGAGGTCTCATCAGAGTTGATGCTTTTCTTAATGTTTCTGGCACCATGTGATTGCAGAGGAATCTGGGCTTTGGTTGAGCAGCCTCTTGGAGATACTGGGATTGCAGAAAAAAGCATGGAAATACGGTTGGAATCTGTCAGCTAATAAAACCAGCCCATCTTAATTATGGCTGTTTTTGTTTTAGATGTCAAAATGAAGGTTTGGGGGGGTCTGACCTGGAGCAGTGGATGGTATGGGGGTGCTCCCAGGGGGAATTTTGAAGGGGTGAGGTGCTGTGCTGGGTTGGGTTGTGGTGGTGGAGGGGCGATCCTGTTGTTGCAGGTGCAAAGCACGGGGAGCTTTGACTCATCCCTGGAGGGGGCCGGACGTGCTGGAGGCTTTTATTTAGGGAAATAAGGGAGGGCTGGTGTTTGAAGCAGAGCCAAGGCTGCAGGGATGTGTCCCTGGGCTGGGACGAGCAGCGTGGCCGCGGGCGATGCCGCAGGGTGGGAGCGAGTGGGTGCTGGCAGCGTCCTTCCAGCTGCCTCCAGGCTGGGCTCCCCACGGAGCCTCCACCTTTCCTTGGTCTGAGCAGTGCATAAACACCGAAGGAACGTGTGTCCCTTTCCAGAGGCTGTTGCAGGGAACTGTGAGCAGGCGCCGGGAGCAGCAGAGGAACTGTCACCATCAGCGGCTTTTTGCTAATCTGATCCGAAGGTTCCCGTTGGGAATGTGGCTGGAGCGGTCCCCGCTCTTCCTGAGAATGCAAATGGCAGCGTGCAAGCTCCTGGTGTCTCTGTCAGGTTGGAGGGAGACAAAGGATGCTGATGCACGAGGGATTTTCCTGTCCCCACCCCAGTTTCATTCTTGTACATCCACATCTTTTGCTTTGCTCCCTTTGCCCATTCCCAAACTCACACCAGGGAGTGGCGTGCAAGGATGGAGAAAGCCACCTTTAAAACCCTGAATCCCAGAATGGTTCAGGTTGGAAGGGACTTCAAAGCTCATCTAATCCAACCCCCTGCAGTTCTCAGGGACATCTTCAACTAGACCAGGTTGCTCAGGGTCCGTCTTCCATCAGTGCACATTTTCCCCCGGGAAGTTCCCATTGCAAAATTCCTGGAATCATTTCCATTTTTTTCCCCCCAGAGAAACTGATTTTCAACTGGGAAAATCTAAATTGGGGTGATGGCTGCTTGTCTGGAAGGAGCTCAGTGGTTTGACTAAGCCAGGGGTTGTCCTTGCTGGCCAGGGAGACCTGCTGGGAAGCAGCAGGAAGCTCCTCCACCCTCCTGGTCCTCCCTGCAAGGCAACTTTCCATGTTGTGTCCCGTCCACAGGGAGTTTGTGAAACCCAGGTGACTCTTCCAGGAGCTGGGAGATAGCTGGAATGTCCTTGCATTATGGCTTTTTTTATTTTAGATGTCAAAATGAAGGTTTGGGGGGGTCTGACCTGGAGCAGTGGGAAGAACAAGGGGAGAAAAGAATCCATTCCATGAAAAAATTGCATTTTGGGAATTTTTGCTGAGAGGGGGAAGTTGGAGGATTTTTTTTTCCATTAAACAATATATATATATATGTATATATATATATATATGAGTTCCAGTGGCTTTCCATTTCCTCCTCAGCTCTCTGTGAGATGCCATTTCTGCAGGCAGTGTATGCCTTTTTTCCCCCTCAGGAAATGTTCTAATATCAATTTAATTTTGACTCTCACAACTGCATCTATCCCGCGGGGAACCTGCTCTGCGGCCTCGCCAAGAAAGTGTTTCCTCTTAGCTGCGAGTTCATTTTCCAGTTTAAAACCATCATTCAGTCATTCCTAATGAAAGATATAATCAACTTTCAGGCTTCATGGCTTAGCTGAGCCCTTAATGGAGGTGGGGAAACCATTCTGGCCGTGGCTCAGCCCGTATTTCCCATGGCAGGAGTCCTGGCACCTCGCAAAGGATGGATTTCGCCGAGTGAAACTGCTCCCAGAGGGATTAGAGCCAGTCCACGTGGATGCAACTCCAGGAGTTTCTCCCCTGGGATGCGTTCTGGCATCCCACGGGGATTTATTCCTGTTCTGTCACTGTGGCTCCACAAATCCTGCAGAAGCAGATGATAAAGAATTTGGTCCAAGCTTGACTTAAAACAAAAGGAAAAGAAGGAAAAAACAGACCCAAACAACAACAACAGAAAAGGCAAAACCACAGTTTGTGTCCCATCTGATTGGATTTCCGTGCCCACACGTCTGCTCTGCTTAAATGTTTGGGGAGTGCTGGGGGGAATAATCTTTATTTTCCGTGCTGTGCCACAGAAAGGGGTTGGGTTGTTCCAGACCTTGCTGAATTCCACCATGGATGCGGTTCCACGCATCCCCCGCCGGGTCCACATCTTCCCACCCTCCGTGGAAGCACAAATGGAAATAGCACTGGGAAAATAGGATCAGGTGGAAGGACGGAGCAGTAAGGGGAGCTGGGAGGCACAACAGGGCTGGGCTGGCAATGGGGTGGGGTTAAATAAGGACATGGAGCACTGGAGATCCAAATGGGACCCCACGGAGCCGGGTGGATGTTAATCCAGTGAGTGTTTAGCCAGCCTTGTGGAAGAGGAGCCCTGTGCTGGTCAGGGTGGAGGCAAGCTCTGGAAATCCTGGAATAGGGTGGAATGGAATAGAATAGAATAGAATAGAATAGAATAGAATAGAATAGAATAGAATAGAATAGAATAGAATCATTTTGGTTGGAAAAGCCCTGGAAGATCACCAAGTCCAACTGTTCCTAGCACTGCCACACCCACCACTGAACCATCTCCACAAGTGCCACATTACATGGTTTTTGAATTCCTCCAGGAGTGGGGATTCCACCAGTGCCCTGCTGCCAGAAAACAACACCCCTAAGGAGCATGATGTGCCCCAGGGCAGGGGAAGGGGCTGTAGGGATGAGCTCATCCCTCAGCCAGGGCTGGATGCTTTCTCTGCCACGGGCTTTTAGGTTTCCTCCTTGCCTGTTCAACCCCGGAGTAACCTGTGAAGCACCAAAATTGGGGAATAAGCAAAAACTCCAAATCCTCTGTCCCTTCCCCCCTCTCAAAAAAAAACCCCAAACAGATGAGCCAAGAGAAATTTTTAATTGAAATGTGTGGGAACAAATTACCTGACAATCCAAACAGAGGCGTTTGGAACCAGCGCTCGAGCTTCTCGTCCAGGAAATATTGAAGCGTCACGACCTGACACTTCCAGAACTCACCCATAAAAGCTTCTGAAGTGAAAAATTAATCCGAAGTAACCGCTTTTCCTGCTTTCCAGAAGCCAGATTGGCTTTTGATAAATGCTTATAACTCCTCAATAGATCCCAGTCAACCGAGCTCAGCTTTTCCCCGGTGCCTGGTGTGACTCCCTGGAGCACCGGAGGGTTGGAATGTCCGTGGGGCTGGTCTGGGTGTTGGTGATGGCTCTGGGTACCTGGAGCATTTCCATTCCTGCCTCCTCTCCTTTTGCTGTCCCTGTCAATCCACGTCCATCATTCCTTCTTGCAGCACTGTTGCTGCTGCCTTTTATCCCTCTGAATCTGCCTCATGGGATTAAGCATGAAACGGAGGGTTGGAGCATATAATAGCAGGGCTGTAATTACCTGATGAATACAGTGTAATTACACCGTGGTAAAGCTTTTGGAGAACCTCACCACCTCCCACTAGCCCCTAGAACTGGAATTTCTCTCCATTTCAGCTCTAAGGTTACCCACATCTCCACAATTGTGGCTTTGGCTTCTTGGTCACCGTGGAAGGGTATTTTTAGCATTCAGTGGCACCACTGATTTTTCACTTACACTCTAATTAATTTGCAGCCATGGGGCCTTGGAGTTGTACAAGTGGAGTGGAAATTACGGGTGTGGGAAGTGTATCTGGGGTGTAATCACACCGTGATTGCTGGGCAGTCACACCCCTCGTGCTCTCAGCACAGAGCCACGTTAAAGTTTTGGTGACACCTCCCTGGGGTCTGTTGGCACGGGTTTGGTCAGGCAGAGGGATCGAGCTGCTGCAGATCCCTCCATCCAGGTGCAAACAGGTTGGACCTTCTCACTCTCCCCAGCTCCCTGACAGGAGGTTGGAGCCAGAGGGGGTCGGGCTCTGCTCCCAGGGAACAAGGGACAGGGAAAGAGGACAAGGCCTCAAGCTGTGCCAGGGGAGATTCAGGTTGGACATCAGGAGGAATTTCTTCACTGAAAGGGTTGTCAGGCATTGGAAGGGGCTGCCCAGGGAGGTGGTGGAGTCCCCATCCCTGGAGGTGTTCAAGGAATGGCTGGGCATGGTACTCAGTGCTCTGGGCTGGGGGACAAGGTGGTGTCTGGTCAAAGGTTGGACTTGATGATTTTGGAGGTCTTTTCCAACCATAATGATTCTGTGATTCTGTGAAACCTCTTTCAGTTAAAGGCTGTGAAACAGCATTCCTGCTGATTCGTCCTGCTTGCAGCTTCGAGCCCATCAACCCAGCCTGGACGTGGCTTGGTGGCACCACTCAGCAAACTTCAGCTTCATCTTGATGAGTGACCCAAAGCTCGTTACCCCCCTCCTTGCTCATCACCACCCCCCTCACTCCCTTAAAACCAGCCCAGCCATTTCGCTGCCTTTTGGAGCTGCTCGTTGGGATACACAGACAACAGAATGGATTTTTATTATTATTAAGCTCCCAGTGCCTGTTTCCCTGTCAGTGTAACAGGGCTAATGAAATGTCCCCACTGCTCATGGGCCTTGGGAGGACAATTTGGGCCGGTTCTCCACCACATTTGGAAGAGGTGAAATGCTGGTTGCTGTTATTTATTACAGATCTGGTTTACTTAGCACCGGGTTTATTGAGTCTGTCTCCCACTCGCAAACACCAACCACAGTTCCCAGCGCTGCTCCCAGTGCCAGGGATCCTTCCTGTTGCTGCTGAGTTGCCAGCTGGACTTGTTGTGGACTCCAGCTCAGGACAGTGGGCCAGGTTCATCCCTGGTGTAACATCATTGACTTTAATTAGGCTACGCCAGGGAGGAATTTGGCCCGCTCCGTTTGCTCGCTGTGCGCCCGTGCCAGGAGCAAGGCACGGCGGGTGCCAGCCTGTGACAGCCCCATTTCAGCGTGGGACAAGTCCCTGCATCCCTGTCTGCTGTGGGGCACCAGCATCCCTGATGGGGAGAGAAGGGGCAATCCAACAGCAAGCTCATTATAGGACTTCATGTCTCACGAGGCTCCAGATTTCAGCTTCCCGTCCTCTTCCCTGACTGCCTGGAGGGGAAAAAAAGCAGGAGGGGGAAAAATGGGCAGCAGATCCTTAAATAGTACAAGGTTTGACTGAAAGCTGAAGAGCTGCTGCTCTCAGGCCCTCTGGATCAGACCCAATTCACTCCTTACGTGCTTATAACTGGCATCAGAACATGTGCTTAGAAGCAAAACCTCGTCTCCTGGTGGTACCTACCTGCTTTACTCACAGCCCCGGGCAGGGCAATTTTGTCCCATCCCTTGCAGGGCCACCTGGGGGAGGTGACAGTCACTGCCACAGCCTCACCTCAGTCACCCCCCCAAGGCAGGCACAGGACCCCTCCAACACCCCAGCTCTGCTTCCCGTTGCCTCCCGCGCGCTGCCCGGAGGCGGCCGCTGCCCGGGGAGAGAATTCGCTTGCCTGGTTCAAAGCAGAGGGAAAGTTTCTGTGCTGGCAGATCTGGGGCAGAGTTTTAAGAGCGTCTGTATTTTCTCCTGCTCTGTCTGAAGCGAGGCACATCCAAGGATGCAGCCCCTGGCTTTCATCCTCCTCACCGCAGGCGTTGGGAGCCGCTCGCCTCTGAATCCGCTCTCCCGGCGCCACATTTCCTGGGGTGTTTTAGAGAGTGGCTCTGGCTTGCTAAAGCAGGAGCATTATAAAATATCTATATATGAAATTAGGTCTAAATGCAACAAAACTGTGGCTTTTGGTGCATCTCTCCCCCCCCCCCCCCCAGCCTGCTGGGATGAGCTGGATGCTGTGGTGGGATGAGGTGGTGCCCTGGTAGGATGAGGGGAGCTGTGATGGGATGAGGTGGAAGTTGTGATGGAAGGAGGTGGGTGCTGTGATGGGATGAGGTGGGATGTGATGGGATGAGGTGGGATGTGATGGGATGAGGTGGGATGTGATGGGATGAGGTGGGATGTGATGCGATGAGGTGGGTGTTGTGATGGGATGAGGTGGGATGTGATGGGATGAGGTGGGAGCTGTGATGGGATGAGATGGGTGCCCTGGTGGGATGAGATGATGGTGGAATGGGATGGAAGGAAGTGGGTGCTGTGATTGAATGAGGTGGTACCCTGGTGGGATGAGGTGGTAGCTGTAATGGGATGAGGTGGGAGCTGTGATGAGATGAGGTGGAAGCTGTGATGGAAAGAGGTGGGTGCTGTGATGGGATGAGGTGGGTGCCCTGGTGGGATGAGATGATGGTGGGATGGGATGAGGTGGAAGCTGTGAGGATGAAGTGATGCTGGGATGGGATGAGGTGGGAACTGTGATGGAATGAGGTGGGATGTAATGGGATGAGGTGGATGCTCTGATGGGATGAGGTGGTGCTGTGATGGGATGAGGTGGATTCTGTGATGGGATGAAGTGGGATGTGATGGGATGAGGTGGTGCTGTGATGGGATGAGGTGGAAGCTGTGATGAAAGGAGGTGGGTGTTGTGATGGGATGAGGTGATGCTGGGATGGGATGAGGTGGAAGCTGTGAGGATGAGGTGATGCTGGGATGGGATGAGGTGATGCTGGGATGGGATGAGGTGGAAGCTGTGAGGATGAGGTGATGCTGGGATGGGATGAGGCGATGCTGTTGGGTGCAGACAGAGGGATTTATCTGCGGCTCAGCCACACTCAGGTTTGCATCTCCCACCATTTCCTCTGCAGAGCTGCCACCCTGCTCATCCCCAGCCCCTCTCCTCCGGGGGCTGTGAGGTCCTTCTGTACCCGTGTCTGCACGTCCCGGGTTATCTGAGGACACGGGGGGCAGGGAGCAGCAGGTTTGATGACAGCAGGGACACGCATGGAAAAGCTGTGGTGCAAACAGTTGGAAACTGATAACTAGCAGTGATGCCTTTGCCAGGAGGGGAAAAAAAAAAAGCCTGTAAATTCACTTTGTTTTGATATTCAAATACTCCTTTCCGTGTATGTGCTAATGGGTACGCTGGTGTTATGGCATTATTAGAACAAAATATTCAGATGATTCCTAACAGGATTTGTGTTTCACAAGCTGCATGGAAATGTTGGCTTGGAAATGAGGCTAATGTTAGGGGACTGTTTCTCTCAGGGGATAATAATTGGCCCAAGCAGCTCTGCAGGGCTGGAGTTTGGAGTGTGGGATCCAGATAACTTCTCCAGGGACAGGGCTCCAAAAATCCCTGATAGACAAAACCTCCCTTCCCAGCATGGAAGGAGATCCCTACATAAAGACCAGGAGGGGCCTCCAGCCCCTCCTGCCCTCAACCCCTCTTCCCCACCTGCTTCCCATCTCTGTGGGATATGCAAGGCTGTTTTGAAAGGGCAGCTCTGCAGATGGCACAGCTGAACCTGGTTAAGCATTCCCCCAGCTCTCCTCCCAGCACCATCAGCTCCACACCTGGATTCCCCAGCTGAGGCTGGGTCAAGGCTCTTAGCTCTGCCTTCCCACCGAAATGAGCAGCAAATCAATGCAGGCCTAATAAAGGATGATTGGGAATTGCTAATAGGAGTCTGGGAGGGCAGCCCTGCCTCCTGGAGCCAAGATGAGTATGGATTTTCTCGTGCTGGGGACTGTAAATGCTTTTGAATTCCCCAGGGAGCCCTGGATGTTCACCTTCTCCCTTCACCCTCGGCGTTCTCCTGCAGCCTTAAGAAAGGAGCCTGGTAAAGTCAATTACTTGGGTTAATTAGCTGGTGGTGGTGGGGAGGGTTCAGCCTGTTCCTGCTGGGTGGGAAGGAGTGAGCTGGGACAGGGTGCTGGGGGCAAGGAGCTCTGTGGTGAAGGGCATGGTCAGACTGGATATTAGGAAGGAATTCTTCTCTGTGAGGATGGGGAGGCCCTGGCACAGGTTGCCCAGAGAAGCTGTGGCTGCCCCTGGATCCCTGGAAGTGTCCAAGGCCAGGTTGGAGGGGGCTTGGAGCAACCTGGGCTAGTGGAAGGTGTCCCTGCCCATGGCAGGGGAGTAAAACAAGATGAGCTTTAATGTCCCTTCCAACCCAAACCAGTCTTTGATTTTATGATAAAATCATCTATCTTGCTCCTGCCCTGGACAGAATTTTGTCCCCATCCCCCAATAAGTGTGGAGGGGCAGGGAGGGATAAATGAGGACAGGGAATGGGAGCACAGCCTGGAAATGCTCTCACTGCCTAGGTGCTGGGCTTCAATTCTGGCTCCTGGTGGCTGCTTGCTCCAGACTTGCCTTATTTATGGACTCACATCTCCCCCACTCTTCTCTCTCCAGCAGCCACGGGCCCAGCACCCTGCAGCTCCCCATCACTGATAGATCATCCTTGATAAACACACTCCTCTACTCTGCATTCAGCAGCCAAACCCCTCCCGCCCTTCATGTTGGTGCTGCTGGGGGATGATGAATGAAATCCAGGCCGGGTTTGATTCATACGAGTTGTGTTCACCTTGCAGAACAGGCTGTCACCAAAAATAATAAACCTCCTTGTTTTAATGCCCGGAGAGGCTGTTGGACGAGCAGCAGGACGGGTTTAGATCCTCTTCCAAGGAAAAGGATGCTTTTGAGAAAGACGGATTGCGAGCCACGGGATGGCTGCACCGTCGCTAAATAATAATTAGGGCCGTGTCTGGAGGCTGCGTGGGGAGCAGGGACCTGCCAGGCCACGTGTGGCACTGATGCTCTGGACAGGACAGTTCCTGAGCCGTGGTCTGTGAGGTCTAAATACTGTTGCCAAGAGCAGGGGGTTGGCAGTGAGAGGTGAGGTGACCTGTGCCTTGCCATCCAGGAGGGAAGGTGGCACCGCCCCGGGTGCTGTGGCTTCCTGGGTCCTGCAAGGATGGTGACCAAGGGGGCTTTACCAGGAGAGGAAAAACCCTGCTGGGTGACTGTTTGCCCCTTGATTTCTATAGTTCATCACTTGAATTTTTCTCCCAGCACAGCCCTTCCTTGGGCTCATGCCTGCTTCCAGGAGGTTTTCCCTTTGGAGTAAATGCACCAGCACAGTATCCAGTGAGGTTGTATCCTCATCTTTCTCCTTTTTGGGCAGCAGCTCAGGTCATGATGCCTGTCTCTGGCCCCCTCTTGGCCTCTTGGTCCTTCTCCCTTGGGATGCTCTGCTGTCTCCTGCCTTGGGATGTGATTCCCAGAGCCCCGTCCTCATCAATGCCCACGGCATTGAGGCAAAAACGTGCTAATGGGGGGAGAAGTTAACCACGTTTATTGAACTGAGAAAAAGGTTGTTTTTATATCCCTTTATTGGAATATAAAGACAGCTTTTATAACCTTTTAAAGGGGCATAAAAGCAGCTTGGAGACTAGAAAGCTCGCTCCAGTGGAAGGCAGGGAAAAGGAAAGGGAAGGTGGTAGGGCAAACATTTGCCTTGTTCTGAGGTTGGGAGTAGCCAAGGGGGTGGATGGGGCTGCTGGGACCCCAGGTCCAAGGTGATTGTGGTGTCACCTCCCTCGGGGAGGTTTGGAGCCCTTGCTGGTGTTAACAGCCCTGGCTCTGGGCTCTGACACATGTTTCTCCTCTCCACAACTGCAAAGCCAGTTCCTCAGAGCCCTCCCAGGAGGGGCAGGTGTTGGACTTAATGAGCAAACCTCTTTTATTTCATTTTTCTCCACGGTCTTCTGTGAATAAATATTGCTTTGGCTTCGTTCCTCCTGGAATGAGGCAGGAGGGAGGATGTAAGGCTCTGGCTTTGAGGCTGGAGGGAAAGTTTGCTCTGTAACTGCTCCAGCCTCTCCTCTGACACCCAACCTGTCTGGTGGGACTGTGGGGCTCCGGGGTGGACCAGCCCCCAGCCTCGGTGGCCCAGGAAGTCCTGGCTAATTTGGGATCCGGCGCTGGCACACTCATGGATAGGGTATCCTCGTTCCCTGCAGCATTTTGGGGCAAGCAGCAGGGTGTGCTGCAATCCCCCTCCTCCACGGCACGGGATTCTCTGCCTCCCTGCCCATCCCAGCCAGCTGTGGTTGGGATGTGGATGAAAGCAGCACCTTGAAATCCCCGAGGAGTCTCTTTCCACCTCTTGCAGAGCTCCTGGACAGTGTCCTGAAAGCATTTGGCGTTGGTTAAAGCCCAGCCAGCTCCTGCTGGCACCCTCCTGCCGGTCCGGAACTGGATTTTCTCCATCCGGCAGAGGAGATGTGCCTTTTCCTTTCCCTCGTTCCCGCAGCGGTCGCTCTGACGCGACATTAAAAGAGGAGAGTGACCTTTCCAGCTCTCCAGCTCCGGGGAGGGGAGAGCCGAGCCCTGAGCACATCAGGGCACAGCTGGAACCAGGAGAGGTGGCGAGGCTGCCCCGTCCCCACGCCGTGTCCCAGAGCATCAGCTTCCCAGATAATGTAGCGGGGCTGGAAAGAGGACGGGAGCAGGAGCAGCTGCTTCTAATTTCGCTTCCTGGGGAGGGAGGCGACGCTGAGAGCACCCCGCGTCCTCGGCACATATTTTTCATCATTACAGGCAGAAATGCCAGAGCGGTGACAGATATTAATGCAGTTCACACCGGGAGAAAATCTTCTTTCCATCAGACTCCATGTGCAGCGAGAGGGCAGTGCCATTTGCAGCCCCGGGGAGGATGCGTTTGAAAGGTGACGTGCTTTTTACCCGGGAAGTTTTATTCCGAGACAAAGTTCCGTTTGGAGAAAGGGGCCCCTGAAACCATCCCGCTGGGGCCAGGGGGTCGCTCCGTGCCCACCCCACTGACCCGGGTGAAGGTGCGTTTGCAGCAGTGCTGGGAATCAATCTGGATTTTGGTGTAACTCACATTCCCCTCCGCCGGCTCTGCCATGGCTTTGTGTCACCACTGAGGTGCCGTGTCCCCATGCGGCAATTTTAGTGACCCGGGGCCCCGTCCTGCCCCAAGCCACGATGATTCTGTGAGATTTTCATCCGTATCCCGCGGAGAACTGCACCTCCTTGCACCCCTCAACCTCCTTTTATTTGCTTATCCCACTAAATATTCATCAGTAACATTTAAGACAAAGGAAAGAGATAATTACAAGGGGAGAGTTTTTTTGCAGTATTAAAGGTTAACAGAATTCTTGGCATTTGTGCCTTGTCGATCTCCATGTAATTATGCTCATTTCCCAGAATTCAGAGGCGACTGTGCCTGTTAACGCTCAAAGATGGTACCCCGGGAATTAAATTTATGAGATCATTTCTCAAAATCTCCAGATTCAAACCAAGCATCTTGCTTAATGGCAGGACTATTATTAATATTATTCTTGGAATGCAGAGAGCCGTGAGGGTCAGAGGACCAGTGACAAAACTCAAATTGATCCAGGCAGACAGCAAAGAGCCCGGATTTTTTTTTCCCAGGGAATATACTCGAGCAATTTGGCAACTTCAGGGAAGCACATTGGGTGTTGCAAGGGTGCTGTTTGAGGTAAAAAAACCTCCTTTTTGGCTGCAGCTGGTGGGCAGTCAGAAAGGAAATATTGGACCTCCCCCTCCTCATTTTTGGGTGGTATAAACTGAGATATCTTCTCTCTGGGGGCCTGGTTTGTGGGGATCGAGTGGCTTTCTGGTAGGAAAGGGTTTGTTTTGGTGGGGACACTGAGCTGGAGAGGGGGGATGTGCTGGTGGACCAGCACCAGCCAGGGACATTCGTCTTTTTGTTTCTCCCTGCAGTTTGGGATGTGTGTGTGAGATCCAGACGGGCTGGGGAAGGCTTGGCTGGTGTGCTTTGTTTGGGACCATCCCAGGAGAAGGCACAGCAACTCTTGGAGCTGCTTCTCCAAAGGGTTATCCAGGGTGGAGCCTCAGGGGGTAGACTCTTGTGTTTTCCCATTTGAGGGAGCTGTGCTGGAGCTCCCAAATATCCATGGTGAGACCTGAGCAGTGTCTGGCTTTGCTTTTCAGCCTATTCAGCTTTTTCACTTGCTGCTGGATTGGGTTGTGGAGCTCTGGGTTAATGTCACACTCTTACAAAATGCTGTCACTTGGTTAATGGTGTGGTTTTATCCCACATCATCAGCTGTCCCTGGCACCTGAGCCATGCTGATCAAACTGCTGTGGGTGCAGAGAGAGTGCACAGGGTATTTTTTGGGTGTTAATACAGTGCCATAACCTCACAGCAGAGCCCTGAGAAACAGATTTATGTAAAACTAATATTGATTTGTACCAAGGATCAATCCCAGTTCATAGTTCTCACTGTGCCAGCGTGGCTTGGTGGCTCCTCAATCATTGTTTTAACTCTCTGCAGAGATGTTTGATATTAAGACTGGATGCACAGAGGTGTTGGTTCTTGAGCACGTGTATTGTGTTGGCTGGGCTGTTGGAAAAGGCCCAAACACTGAGGACTGTGGGAGGAAGAAGTAATTTTAGGGGAAAAACCAGGCCTTGAGGGGTGCTGTGCATCCTCCTGATGTCGTGTCCTGCAGCACTGCCTGGCCCATGTGGAGTGTACAAAGGATCACGGGATGGTTTGTATTGAAAGGGACCTTAAAGCTCATCTTGTTCCACCCCCTGCCGTGGGCAGGGACAGCTTTCACTAGATCAAGTTACTCCAAACCTTGTCCAACCTGGCCTTGGACATTTCCAGGGGTGGGGCGTTCAGCATCCTCGAGGATGCTGCCTTGTATCTCTGTGTTTGAGGGCTGGCAGTGTTGTGGGGGGTATTTTGGCTTTCCTTTTCCTCTGGTGGTGCATTCTCAGTGACCTATTGAGCTGCTGCAGGGTGATAAATCCCATGCTGGGTTTGCAGCACCAGCTTGGGATGGGTTTGCAACCTTTGTCAGGGCACCTGGTCCTGCAGCCCCTTGGCTGAGGCTTCGCAGCTCAGCCAGGGGCGCCCTGGAAGGAGTTAACTGGTGCTTGAAAATTCCAGAGTCCCTGAGCACGATGAGAGCAAGCCACAAACCCGAGCCCAGCAGTTTTTTAAAGGGCAAACAAAATGTTCCTTTTTTACTGCGAGGCTCCTGGTGCAAAGTGCAGGCAGAGCAGGGCAGCCGATCCCAGCGTGGCTTTAGGGGAAGGCTCCCAAAAGCACATTTTATTGAAATTTAATGGGATGGTTACTGTAAGTTTATCTAAACCGCAGTTAAATATTAACAGCATCTCTAGCAGGGATTAATGGGGTCTCCTGCGCTGTTTTTTAAACACCGTGAAGTGCTGGGAGTCACTGCTGCTTCCAGTGCGAGGGACTGAGGGCTGAGCGCCCCTGAGGATGCTGCTTGCATTCCAAAAACTGCCCTAGAAACAGCCCTGAACAGGCAATTTCTCCAGCTCGGAGCAGGGAATGCCTTTGGGGCGAGAAGGGCTCAAAATGGCTCCAGCCAAGTAAGGCTCTTAATCATTGTTTCTTAATTGGGGCCACCGTTAACGAGGGGATAAATGAGTCAGTGAGCGGAGCTGGAACCCGCGTCCTTTGTGGCTTTGAATGGTTGTAGACACGGAGGGCTCAGTTATTCAGGAAAAGCTCCCCCGGACTCTTGTGTCATTCACCTGACTAATGCCAAGAAAATTAAGCACTTTTTGTCCAACTGCGAGCGTATTGGGGAATGATGTGGTATGCGATAGCACGGCTGGGGTTAGAAAATCATGTTTTCATTTGGAAGGAACGAGAATGTCTCGAGCATAAATTATGTTTCTGATCATATTTGGCCATTCCAGATTAAAAATAAATTTCCACTCTGGGGTTATAGATTGCCATCTATCAGCTTCCTGAAAAGGGAAAAAAAGGAATTAAAAGAGAAATCTGGCAGTACAAATTGCCTTGCTATGACCTACTTATTGGAAGGAGGTTTTTTTTTTTTGTTCTCTAGGAATGGAATCTGTTGGTGTGGGGAGGTGTAGGATTGTATGGATGTAGGTTTGCAGGGAAATATAAGGGTACAGGTGGATGAGGGGATCTCTAACTTAACCTGTTAAGTGAAATAGGTGGGAGAATTCTGTTAGATATTTCGGAGAAAGCGGGGAAAAAATGCAGCAATGGTGTTGTTTTACTTGATTGAAGAACTTTAACTGCAAATTTGCATCTGGTTATCGGCCTTTGGGGCCACTCAGATCTGCAGATTAGCTGCTTAAGGCTTGGCTTTGCTGAAAAAGCCTGAGAGTGGGGCAGTGTTTGCTGAAGGGTCCTTGCAGAAGGAGCTGGGGTCCCTTGCAACAAGCCAAAATCCACAGTTCTTCCTCGTGGGACATTTTTGGGACTGATCAGCTCTCTGCTCTGCCTGCAAGCCTCCCCCCTCCCCGAGATGCTCCTTTGGGAAGCAAACCCACGGGCTCCCTGTCCTTCTAACCCCTTCCCCATCCATGCTTTCCTCATCCTCCCTGCCAGCTCCCATCTCCCGGAGCGGGTGGAAACCCTTCCCTCGGCTCCATCCTCGCCGCTGCATCACTTCCCACCCGTCCAGCCCTTGCTGCTTCTGTTTGTGGTCTCGGCCAGGAGAGGGGGGCCTTTAGCCTTGCTGGGAACGAGGAGGTTGAGGGGACAGATACGGAGATAAAGATACACCTCGAGCGTGCCTGTGCCTCGCTCCTTCCGTTCGTCTCCTGCCTGTTGCTCGCAGTGGAACAACGACAACAACAAAAAAAAAAAGAGACTTTTACCTAAGTAGGAAGAAAGGGAAGGAGCTGGAAGCGAGAGGCTCTTTGGTGCTCGGATGGGCTCAGCCCGTGTGCGGCAAACTCTGCTGCTGCTGTGGTCAAAACCCAGCGAAGGAAGAAAGACTCTCTCATCCCCAGAGGAGGCTACAAAGCTCTCTTTCTCTCGCTGCTGAACCTTCACAGCTGGACTCAGTTGCTGGCTCCTCTGCTGCTGGAGCAACTGAATTATTTAAAGGAACCTTGATTTGGTTTTCTCTTTGCTGTTTTGCCGCGTTGTGTTTATTGTCTATAGATATTTTTATAGTCCGAAGCAATTACAGCTGTCAGGAAAGAGACGAGCTGTGACAGGCTGATTTATATGTACATTGGATGTATTCAAGAGAGGGAGGGAGACCAGGGATTCTGCTGGGCTTTAGTATGCAGGAGCATATTGGATGTAAATTCCTTGGGATTTTCAAACAATGCTAATGATGATCTAACAGTGGGCCAAATTCAGCCCTGGCAAGGGCTGAAGCAGCTCAGCAGGTCACATTCTGCCCCAGCCTCGTAGGCTTTCAGTGCAGGGAGATGTTTTTTCTCTTGATTTAAGATGCTCCTGGAGATCCAGGCCTGAATTCCGTGTTAAAAGGTTAACTGGCTGTGGTTATTGGAATCCCTCTGGTTTTGCTGACACAGGAGATGGTCTCTGCCCATCCAAAGGAGTGGCCTCTCAAAGAGCAAGCTCTTGTGTGATGGTCCTGTAGGTATCACAGCAGGGTCCTGATCCTTCCAGAAGTCTGGGATGCTGCAGCAATCAGCAGGAGTGGTGTGTTTTATTCTTTGCTGACTTGTACATCCTGGTGCAATCCCACAACCCTGCACAAAGGCTTTCACCCTGCCTCTGCTGCTCTCTCTTTATGCAGTGGGGTTTCAGAGACCCCTCCTGTGTGATTTGTGGCCCCCAAAGGATTTGCTGAATGCAGCGCTCACCTTCCCCTGCCAGATCAGCCAGCGTAGTTCACTGCAGGGATTAAACTCCTGCAGCCAAGGGCTGGGGAAAGCTGCTGTTTCCTCTGGGAAAACACAGGACTCAAGGCAGCACGTCCCACCAGCGCTAAATTCAAGGAGCAGAGAACCTTCAGACAGGGAAAAAGTAGAGAGACTTGCAGAGCAATCCCCTTCTCGTATGACCCTTCAGCACGCACAACAATAATAAAGCTTTATTTGATGGAGTGTTTCCTCTGCCCGGCACAGCTCATAATGTTTTAGAGATTAAATAGCACAGTTAGTGAATTAAGCAGTAGTTTACAGGGGATTCGGAGACTCCAGGGATTAGTAACGGGCTATGGATCCTTTCACATCTAGGTCACCAGTTTGAATCCAGCTCAGGTTGGCAGCCAACTCAAAACCAACAAAAAACCCCCACACTGGTGCCATGTAAAACCTGCCGAGCACTCGGTGGGGAATGGAGGGAGGATTTTTGGATAAGGCAAAGCAGAGGAGTCACTGGGGACAGCAAGTGGGGGAGCCCAGTTGTCCCCCAGGGCTGGGCTGCTGCAGCTGAGGGGGTTTGAGGGGTGCAGCACCCCAAAAGCTGTGATTTGACTGCTGGCTCCAGGACTCTGTGCTCTGAGGATGCTCCCCAGCACCTTTTTACCAGCATGGAACTGTGCCTGGAAATATTAATGTGTTTAGCCACTAGTGGAGGGAAGGTGGAATTACTTGCCATAAGCAAATGTGATATTTGTTAAATTATGAGCTGATAAAAAGTACTCGGGGACTCTGCTGGTGGCTGGGGAGGAATTTGCCACTTAAGCTCACGCTGTGCTCACGAGGTGCAGGAGGCCAGGAGGACACGCTCCTGCCTCTCCTCATCATCACCTGGCTTGGGGAGGAAGGGGGGATGTTATCCCGTGCCTCAGTTTCCCCTCCTGCGCAGCGGCTTTGCCGCCGGGGATGGGGAAGGTGCGGAGGTAGAGGAGGGCAAACGGGCCAGTGCTGCGGGGTGCAGGTAAGCGCGGAGGGAGAGAGGAGAAAGCCGAATGGGGGGTCTTGACATCCCCCCGCGAAGGGCGCGGCGCGGCGGGGGTTAAACGTGTGTGTCCTCCGTGCGCATCCCGCCCCGCTGCCTCCCGCCCGCCCGTGTGCGGGGCTCGGGGCGTGCGGGAGCCGAGGCGCCGGGCAGCGCTGGAGCCGCTGCCATGACAACCCCGGGGGATGCTGCCGGCCGGGGCCGGGGTGCTGCCGCCGCCGCCGCCCCCCCGCGCCCCCCCGCCCGCCGCTGAGCCCAGCCGGGGGCTCCGGCAGCCTGACAGCCCCGCGCTCCGCATCCCGCCGTCCTCTCGTCCCCAGCCTGCATCCCGGCATCCTGCATCCCGCCTGGATCGGCCCCCCGACAGCGGGGCGGGAGGAGAGGAGCTGCAGGGCATCCCGGAGGCTTTTGCCCGCTGTGCCTTCTTGCGCCTGGACACCTTTGCTAGCTCGCCTCGGGGGTGTTTTTTGGGGTTTTTACTGGTTTTTGGACTGCCCCCGCCTCGGGACAAGCGTGCGGGAGTGGGGTACAGCCGGGCCCCCCCGGCGCCTCCTCGCCCAAGTGAGCCTCGGACTGCTGCCCGAAGAACCGGCTCGCCCAGCACCTTTGCCACTTCTCCTCCTCCTCTTCCTCCTCCTCCCCCTGGCCCTCCCGTCCTCCTCCCTCGCCCGAGGACAGCGGGACTCCCTCCGATGCCGCTCGGCAGGCTCAGCGCTCGCAGCCAGCCTTGCCGGGGGCTCTCCTGATCTCCGTGGAGCTCCGCAGCGCTCGCCCCGGTGGTTTTGCTCCCCCCCATCCCTCCTCTCCACCCACCCCTTCCCCCTTTTCGCCTTGTCGGGTGTGTTTTTTGCCTGTTGGAAAAGTCCCCGCTGCCCAGGATGGGGGTCGGTGGGTGCTTAGCCCTGCCCTGGAGGTGCCTGGTCGTCCTCTGTCTCAGGCTGCTCTTCCTTGTGCCCGCAGGAGTGCCCGTGCGCAGCGGAGATGCCACCTTCCCCAAAGCCATGGACAACGTGACAGTGCGGCAAGGGGAGAGCGCCACGCTCAGGTAGGAGCAGCTGGACCGGGGTCTCGGGGGGCTTTAGGGGGGGTTCTCGGTGCGCGGCTGACTCGGGACGTTGGAACTCGGTTTCCCCAACGGGGGATGCGTCGGTCGGTTGTCGACACAGGAGGCAAAAAGCTTGAGCCGGGAGATTGGAGTGCACAGCGGACTGTTTGGGGCTCAGACACCCCCCCCCCAGTTGCCTCTGAGAAAGTTACTGGGGGGTGAAAACCAGGGGAGTGTGATTCCCTTTTGGCCCCCTGACCCACAGCGGAGCGAGGCAGGGGCTCGATTCCTGCTGTCGGTATCGTGGCTCGGGCACTTTGGCCGTGTTCGGTGCGGATAAATCTTGCTCTGCTCCGGGGGTGCAGTGCTGGGGGTGCCTTCCTGCGTGTCAGACCACCCCAACCTGGGGAAGGGGGGAGTTGTTGACCCCCCGGTGTGGTTTTGTTGCTTTTCCTCACGTTCAGACCTGCTGGGACGGGGAAGCACAGGATGGGGCTGGCTCCTGGCAGGTGGATGCTCCGCTCCTTAAAACCCGCCTTGCTCCAGAGGTTCCAGAGGTTGATGCTCCCCACCAGCATTAACTCCTTGGGGAGGGGGGACATGTGGGGCTGGGCGTTGCACCGGGGTCCTGTCGCCTGCAGCAGCGACCCGGGGGGTGCGGGGTCTGCCAGGGAATCCGTAATTTTGATCAGTGTAACTTCTGGGACGTCTTATGCCCAGACACTCGTCCCTGTCCTCGCAGCAGATGGGCGCAGTCATCCCAGAGGATGTTTGATAGGGACATTAAAAATCAAAAGGCAGGTTTTAATTGCAGCGCTGGGAAGCGGCGCTTGCAACTCCGGCGTGCTCGGGAGCGACTTCCCTCCCCCGGAGCGATGCATAGGTGGCACCAACATCTGCGGGGCCAGCTGGGCGTGTGCGGTGACACCGCACTCCTGCTTCGAGCCAGCCGGTGGAGCAGGGCCAAGCCAGGGCAGGGAAAAGAACCTCAGGAGGGATTTCAGCAGGAATTTTCCTACAACTCCGTTGTTTGCAGCGAAACGTCTCGTCCCCCTCCCCGCAGCCCTTGCGTGTTCCCGGGAGGGAGGGAGGGAGGGTGGGAGCTGCCTTGTGGCCGTTCCTCTGGATTTGTCTTGCGTCATGGCACCACTGGGCAAAGGGGCTGGAAAACCGGTGGCCGAGGGTGAAGGATGGAGTGTCTCGCTTAGGAATTCGCCTCGCTGAGCTTGGTTTTAAAAAAGTAGTAGCTCCTTTTCTTTCCTGAATCACTTCGTCCTCCCAGGTGCTGAAAATCCTACAGATGCTGCCATGGGGGTATCCAAGGGGGAGGGGTTTGGGTCATTAGGGGTCTGGGCAGCAAAATACGTCTTTGGGGGTGGCAGCAGCAGGGTGGGTGCTCTGCAAACTTACTGGAAGAGGCTCTGGTGGGGCCCTGCACAGGGTTTCAGGCACAGATAGATTGAGGATCTCGATCTGCACCATGGACCAAGGTGCTCTGCCCTGGCATCGGGTGGTCACCCGGTGTCAGTGGAGAACAAAGGGAAGCTGGGGTGAGTCAGCAGGAGGGATTCTTGCCTTCTGACTGGGAGATTTGATGGGAAAGGGAACAAATCCTGTCCCTGGGAGGTGGCTCTGGGGAGGGAGGGCAGCAATGTGTTATCACTCCAGAGCTGCCATAGGCACATCCCAGTTGAGCTGGGAAGCTGGTCTGGTGGCAAGGGATGTCTGTGTCCCTTGGCAGGTGCCTCATCCATACAAACCCCAGGAGACAGGCTTGGGATGCACAGACTGTGTGGATGCCATTCCCACTGTGCAGATGATATTCCTGCTGTTCTGCCCTGGAGCAGGCATTGCTCTTGGAAATTAATGGCTTGCTGCTGCCACCAGCTCGGCACTGCCTTGGTGACAGAGAGGTGGAGGAGTGTGTCTTGCCTTGGAATTTTTGGGGTGTTTTCCTGCTGGTTTGAGGTGGGAGCAGCCAGCCTGGCAGGCAGTGGGGCATTGCTGCATCCCCTGGTTGGTGTCAGTCGTG
This sequence comes from Manacus vitellinus, assembly GCF_001715985.3. Taxonomy (NCBI): domain Eukaryota; kingdom Metazoa; phylum Chordata; class Aves; order Passeriformes; family Pipridae; genus Manacus; species Manacus vitellinus. Next base: position 2,620,500 of record NW_021940545.1, read on the forward strand.
CTGTGCTGTGGCAGGAGCTGGGAGAAGAGGAGCATGTGAAAACCAGCGGAAATCAAGGAGGAATGAATCTTCCTGCCTGCTCCCCTCCCAGCCCAGCGCACCCATCGATCTGTTGTGGAGGAGTTAACTTGTGCAGAATAGCAATGCTGCTACAAAGGCTTCAGCAGACCCCAACGATGCTCCTGGCCACCTCCTGCCCAGCCCTGCATGGGTGGCAGTCAGGGAAGGGAAAAAAAAATCAGGTCTAATCCAATCCCACTCATTTCCATGCAAGGTGGGAGGATGGGGAGTTGCAGCCAAGAATTTGGAAGGAGAGAGATGTTTCTAGAGGTGCCTTCTTGTTTTGTCTCAGATGACAAAAGGGGCAGCAAGCTGAAACTCAGCAGCAGAAGTTGCTGCTTCTCTGAAGCACTTGGAAAGTCCTGTACCCCCCTTTTCCCAAGGGAGAGAGCTTGGCTGTTGGAAGGAAGTTATTTTATTGGGGTGGCAGGTGCTGAGGAGCCCAAGCTGCTGTCGAGCAGTGGTGCCCTGCCAAGAGGCTCTTTTCAGCTCTGTCCCTCCCAGCAGAGTGAATTCAGTGCTGGAAAAGAAGCTGGATAGAAGGCTGCAAGGAGACTTCTCCATGGTAAAGGGCACAGGCTTTGCTCTGTGCAATCTGCTGTAGGGAATCAGTTTAGGGCCAGAGTCACCGGAGATGTTCAGATGTTTGCTTCTGTCTCATGATGTGTCTGCTGCAGGGTACAGACTTGTCTTTGGTACCAGCACTTCAGATCACTGTATTAAATTTAAATCCACGCTTAGATGTCAGGTTAAAGCTACTATCTGGGATAAGAGGGGTAGGATTTGCTCCTGGACGCAGCAATACCTGCCGGGAATGAGGAAAAGGTTTGAGGGTGTTGGGACAAACAGCTTAGTGTTTTTACTGATGGGTGTGTTGATCCCTGATCTTGGGGCTACACCAAGGGCTTGTGTGCCAGGGAAGGTGAGAGCTGGCTGTCCTGGTGGGTCTCACAAGACCCCATTGTGAGGATGAGGCTGATCTTCATCCCTCCCCACTATGGCCAGGCAGCGTCTGCCCACCAATAGCAAGCGGTTCACGCTGGAGAAGACCCATCCTGAGCTTCCATCCCGTGCTTGAACCGAGTCCAGGCATTGCTGAGACCTTTGGAGCAGCTCTCTCGGCACCAAAACAAATGGCTTGATTATGATTTCACTTTAATTGGCATCAGTCAGCGCTTTCCACGGCGAGGCTCTGACGTTCCCATCAGCAGCACAGGCGCCTGAGTGGTGCCCTCCCGAATCCATCGGTGCCCCCCAAAGTCACTGGTGTCCCCCTGAATTCACAGATGCCCCAGGCAGATCTGGCTGTAGGGTGGGGGCCACTTTCACAGGCTCCTCTGTACATCTCCTCTGGCTTTCTTGGCAGGGTTGGTGAGATGCCTTCATTTGTTCCCCCCCTTTGATTCCAACACTAGAAGTCAAATCTGAGTTAAACACGAGTCAAAGCTTTTTTTAACCCTGATGTTTCCCATGGTTTCCACTCAGGCTTTGAAAAGGGCTGTGTGCTTCACCACTGAGCTCTGCCATGGTTTACCTAAGCCTGCTTTGCCAATTTATTTGGCCCCTGTTGTGTGCTTGAAATCATTTTCGAGACGTGATAACTTGGCTGCGAAACAAAACAAAATCAAGCATGTTTGTTTGATGGGTGCAAACAGAAAGTGCTTGTTTGCTAAGCAGAATAGAGTATTTTTCAGAGATGGGTCTGTTTTCTGTGCCTCTTTGCTGCCCCATCTTTCCCCCTTTATTCACAGGAGTTTGCCTTTTTTGTGTTTTTATTGTGTAATATGAAAAGTATGGATGGTCTCCAGTGGATAAGTGTGGTGTATTCCAGCACTCAGGTCCTGGGAGAGCCCCAGTGTCTCCCCCCATGCTGATGCAGTGCTGCTCCTGCCAGGCCTTGAGTGAGGGTGATTCTCTGCTGAGGTTTTTGGGCAGCTGCTTTTGTGGTTTGCAGTCGATGAGAGCAGAAATCCTGCTGGGAGTCAGGGAAACCCACTCCAGGCTCTCTGTCCCCGGGAAAGCCGTGCTTGCCATCCCTGCAGCCTTGGGGCTGAGTCATGGGGGGCCCACAGGGCACTGCCCAGTGCAGGGCTGGGCTCCTGGAGTGAGTAAGAAAAGCCAGACAGGGCAGAGATTGTTTATGAAAGGGTCCAGCCCTGATTGCTAAACCTCTTTGGTGGCTGCACAGCTCTGTGTCCGTTTTGCTCCAGGCTCCCACTCCCACTTTAAGCTGCAATAACCCCACAAGGGAGTGTTGCTTGTCCACCCTGTCCCACCCCAGAGAACACTCCAAGTTTTGTATTCCCATCTCCTGCCCCCGCTGGCCAACTCCCCTATTCTTGCACAACCACCAAATTCCTTATTACTGGATCAGTGCCCATATCCCTCCCCAGGGCTCAGACCTGTGACAAGCTGCTCCCAGGAAAAAATCATCCCACTCCGGTGGTCTCCAAGCCCAGTACCTGGTAGTTTTCATCCAGCTACAACTACTCATTTCAGACACTGAAACTCCTGGTTGCTTCACTGCTCACTTCCCAATTCCCTGCCTACTTCCCAAGTCCACACTGGGGTGTAATACCTTTGCTTTTCTCGCTTCCTGAGCAGCGAAGGGACTCGGAGCGCTTGGGCTGGGCTGGGAGCAGCCCCCAGCAGCCCTGTGAGGATGGAGCTAAGCTGCTGATTCACGTCTTAACAACTGAAGTTTATTCCCCTAACTCCTCCAGTATCCAGCACACTTGCCCTTCTCCTCCAAACCTCTCCTTTTTGTCCTGAGGGTGAGGGAACAAATTCGGGGCTGTGGTGACCCCTCCTGTGTTGAGGTGAAGAAGGGGCAGGGCGAGTTCTGCATCTGTGCCCTTACGGTGCACGGTGCCACTTCCCCCTTGCCTCTCTCCTCTTCCCATCGCTGCTGGGTCCTCCTCTGGTCGGGGTTTTCCTCCCACACCCCTGGGGATGCTCCCTTGGAGGGGCTGCAGGAGCCCCACGTGCGATGCTCGCGGCGGTTTGTGGCTCGATTGCTTTGCTGGCGCTGGCATGTTTTTGAATGAGGAGTTTATTACTAAAGTGACATGTCAGCAAATCTCTGCCACCTCTCTCCCATCTCAGAGATGGAATCAGCTTAAAGTGGGGGGAAAAAAAATTGTCATATGCATGGATTATTCTTTTTTTTTCTTCCCGAGTGCAATTTCCATCTGAGATGAGACAAGCTCCTGATTGCTGTGCCAGAGGAGGGTTTCCCTTTATAGCTCTCGTGGTAGAACTGCTGCCTCTGGTTCACTGGAGCTGTCTGGGCTGGGGTCTTCTAGGGGACAAACATGCTTTTCTGGAGCTGTCATCTCCATCCTGGGTTGAGCATCTCTGGTCTATCAGCTCTGGGAAGATTTAAGTCAAGGAGACTTGTACCCTGCTCCTCTGGGACGGGGAGGGGTGAGGAGGAAGGGAGGTCAGCAACCATGCAGGTGACAGCTGACCAGTGGTGGTTTGCTGGGGTGGTGTTTCTGATTGTTGAGGCAGGGTTAGGAAATAGATGTTCAGTTCTAAGCCCTGCTGTCGGCTCCTCGTGTGACGTGTGGTGCCCTCCCAGGTCCTATAAATGTCTTGATTCGTGTATGGCAATTGCAACACTTCCTTTCTCTGGCTCTGTGAGTCATCTGCTTGCGTTGCAGTCTTTTTGTGGCAGGATGCATCCCTCTGGAAGGAAAATGCTAAGAGTGTCCTCCTGGAGGGCACCAGAGGTGTCCACTCGTGTCCTGTCCTTGCTTGGGGTTTGAAGAGGCTGCTGGGAGCATTTTTCAGTTGGATGTGCCAGGGAATTGTCATTTCAGGGGTACATGGTGTAAGATTGGGGTACTGCAGAGCTGCTTGCTGGGTGAGTGATTAGGCAGGAGCTGAAGCAAAATCAGGGATATTGGGATCAGCGAAAGCGATGCCGCTGTGGGGCTGCTCCAGCCCCAAACTCTGCTGGGAAGCTACCTCACCATAACCATGAGCTAATCTTATGAGTGCCAGGCCAAAGGATGGCACCTGAGCTCCTCTCTAGCCCTTGGCCATCCTGATGTGCTGTCCTTGTTCCACCCTGGCAGAGTCCCTTGGGGCACAGCGCTGCTGGCACTGCATGTCACAAACTGACAGCCCCATGTGTGTGTTAACCAGAGGTGGGTTGGGGATGTGGGTCATCAACTTACCCAAAACATAGTCACTTCTGTTGGCTTCCCTGGAGTTACTCCAATTTATGCTGTTGGAAAAATCCTTCTCTTAATCAAACAGAGTTGTTTTTCGTCTCCCCAGACCCACCAAAACCTGCCACTGTGAGCTCAGACACCCTCATTTTCCTTCAGGAGGAAAGAGGAAAAAGTCAGGAAGGAACTAATCTACGACCACATCAGTGGGAGCCTGGGCTAATAGAAATTGTAATGAGAACCCAGAGCCAAACAAACAGGCAAATGGGGAAAATGCAATCCCACCGATGCGATGGAGATTTATACCGGCAAAGGGGCTGATCCAGCGCTCATTAATGTCACCACAAGTCTTTATCCCAACTGTAATGGACTGTGGATCAGGTTGGAAGGCAGCATTTCAGTCTTGTTACAAAATATACAAACTGTGAAGGGGCTGTGTGTGGAATAGCAATGTGGGACTCCTTCTCCTAAGGGTTTGCTCGTTGTCGCAGGCGGCGCCTTTGCAAAGAGAACGGGAAATGCCTTCTGCTCTCCTTGGGTTTGGGGTTTGGAGGTGCAAAGCTGTGAAGGAGCCAAATCTGAGACTTGGGCTCGGCTGTCTGGGTGCTGCAGCGCCTGCTGAACCGCCAACAGCGTCTTAATCACGGGTATATTAAAAATCATGCTTAAAATAAGGATTCTTCAGCTGGTGGGGAGCAGTGTTGGCTGTCACCACCTCAGCCACGCTGGGAAACAGTCCTTAGTTTATATGCAAAGTGAGGAGGCAGATGGGTGGGTATGGAAAAGCTGAAGGCAAACTTGACTTTGCAGCTGGGTTTCCCGCTGGGAAAACCCGTGGCAGGGAGATGGAGACAAGGTCTGGGATGTAGAGCCTGGTCTGGAGGTGGGGACACCTTTGGGGAGAGTGCTGGATGGGAAAGGACACCGAGGGTCAAACAGGAGACGAGCGAGTCCAGCTCTGCATGTCAATGAGGACAGAGTAAATAAGGGATAAAACCACCTTCCAACAGGAGCAGCTGGTGAAATATCACAGGGTTTTTTTCCCAGAACTGGGAGATTTTGACCGGCTCTGTGCCTGCAGCCATAAATGGCTCTGACACCTGTGTCTGTTTTATCAGACACATGCAGAGCCCCGGCCACGATCCAAACATTCATTACTTGGGATTTTTGAGTCTTTTCTCCCCTTCCCCCCAGCTTTTTTTTTTTCATGGTGGGATCATTATTTTCCCAGCTTCACATCCTCAGTTCAGCCAAACCAGCGTGTTTTTCAGCCTCGTGGTTTTTACACATCTCTAATAAGAAGCATGAGGGGAAGCTGTTGAGAAAAGCAAATTCTCAAAGGTATGAAAGGAGAGCAGGGCAGCTCCAGGCTCAGAGCCACTTCCAAATCTCAGGATACTTTGTACCTACAGATAGGAACAGGACTGATATTTCAAGGCATGTTTGTGCTCTTACCCCTAAGTCCTCCAAATTCAGTCAATTCTATCTGTAGGACTTTATTCCTTAAAATAACCTTAAAAAAATAAATGCATCCCTTTTCCTCTCTTCAAGTCCGGTAGAAAGCTCTTGATGAGCTCAAAGGAAGGGTGGAAATTCAGTTAAACATTTTCTAAGTCCCTTTTCTTCCACTGTAATTCAGCAGGAGCTTCTACTTTTATTGAAAAATTTCAGACCTGTATAATTTGTTACATAAGAAAATACTTTTTTTTTTTATTTCAAACCCAGATATTTTTATTAAACAATCCATTTCTTACTTGTGTACCTAGCCTGGAAAGGATTTGGCTTAGGATTCCCTTGTTGGGAAAGGGGCAGGTTTGGGTTTGCTTGGGAAAACAGTATTTCTTCCCTTTTATCTGAGTTTGAGTTCAATGAAGCATCTTGTCAAATGTTACAGGAAGTTCCCTGACTAAGCTAAAGCAAGATTTGGGGTTTAAAAGTGTCTTTCAGGAAATAGTGAGATTTTGATTTCATTCAGTCTCAAAGGGAAGGATTTCTGGACAGAGTTTCTCTTTAGCTGAAAATAAATCTTTCCCTGCTCACCTCTGAACTTCTTTACGTTTTGGGGTCAATTTATCCATCATTCCTCATCCCTCCTATTGCTTTCTACTGCTTGGAGGAGCTGTTCTGCTTTGAATCAGACAAAGTTTGAACTGAATGATGTTTTCCAAGGCCACATTTCCAGCTGGCCAAGGCACGTCGTGACCCTGTTTGCTCAGCAAACTTGCACAGTGTGGGAGTCAGGGCAAAACGTGGCAGATTTGGGAGGGAGCAGTTTGGAGGTGCCCTGGTGGGGGTGTGTGTGTAAGTGATGTGATTTAGTCCTCTGCAAACACGGGGAGACAAAGGTGTCTGTTGGTCTTGACTTGTGTACTCGTGGAATTAAACCCTCTTCCTTCTCTCTCATGCTTTGGCAGGGTAGGACATGGGGGTCAGTCTCTTCTCTCAAGTGATGGAACAAGAGGAAATAGCCTCAAGTTGCACCAGAGGAGGTTTAGATTGGCTATTAAGAAATGTTTCTACACCGAAAGGGTTTTCAAGCCCTGGCACAGCTGCCCAGGGCAGTGGTGGAGTCACCACCCCTGGAGGGATCTAAAAGACATGTGGATGTCACCCTTGGGAACACCTTGGCAGTGCTGGGGGAATGGTTGGACTCCATGACCTTGGAGGCCTTGTCCAACCTGAACAGTTCTGTGGTCAGAGGGTCAAAATCCCATCTGGGGCTGTTATTGCTTTGCCATGGAGGCGGTTGGTCGAGGGAGACGCCGTCACTGGTGCGTGTCAGCTGGGCTCCTAAATTCCTCTGGTTGTCCTTGTCTCCTGGAGGGTGGCAGCTGCAATTTCCTTGCTGGTTCCAAGCCAGCAGCATGCAGACTGTTGACATTGTTTAGCAGACACGAGGCCTTCACCTCAGACACCTCTGTGAGTCTGAAAACAGCCCACGAGCCATTTTTGGCCATCTTGGTGACCTCTATTTATTCAAGTGGCACTGCCCGGAGTAATCTAAACTGCTGAAGTTGTTCAGGCAAGGGCTGAAGAGATCACAGGGTGATAAACATCCTCCTGGTCCTTCTAGAACAGATTGAAGGCTTGGTGGCAGTGCATCACTGGGAGGGACTTCACCCACCTTGAGGGCATCGACCCTCTGGGGTCGGTGGGAGTTGCAGGGCGATTCCTTTGCAGGTTTGGTGGCAAGGAAAGGAGAGAAGGTGCAGGTGCTGCCCTGAGCACTGAGGCTTTGCCACCCACGGTGGAAAGGGAGTTTGAAATCCTGGTGAGAGGCACCACGGGGCTGCCGGATGAGCACGATGGGGAGACGTCAACCCTTCCTCTCGGCTTCCCTTTGCAGCGCCAACTGTCAGTAATTTAACTAACGTTTTGTAAATAAATGTGGCACTCGGACAGCTGTCACCGCGCCTGTTATAAACACTCCCTTTGTCACTAAAAGCTGGCAGCACCGCTCCGTTTCCCCTGCAAATGCAGCTCCCACTGCCAGTTAGCTCCCGAAGCCAGGGCTGTCAAGGAATCCCATGCCGGGCGGAGGCCGGGACACCGCGGCTTCGCGCAGGGAGCCCGGCGAGGCCGTGCCAGGGCCTGGTGCGAAGGCAGCTTTTGCAGCTCAGGAGTAAATCAACGGCCTGAGCAGTGAGTGACAAAAACCCATCTGAGCGTGGCCGCAGGGCCGGTGGGTTCCCGGCCAGGAGCCCGGGCGGTCCAGCTGCAGTGCCGGGGGTGGCACCGGCTCCGCTGCCATCTCATCCCGGCGCCGCGGGAAGCACGGGCAGGATGAGATCGGGAGCTCAGCCAGAGCCAGCGCTCGATGTGCCAAGGGAACAATTTGGCACTGGCACTGCGAGTGCTTTTCATTTTGAGCAACCTGGACTAGTGGAAGGTGTCTCTGCCCATGGCAGGGGGGGGAAGGAGATGAGCTTTAAGGTCACTTCCAACCCAAACCATTCTGGGATTCTATGAAGAATGGGCTCCTTGCTCATCAGGCTTTGGTTTCAGTCAATTTATTGTCTCTGGAACTGGTTGGATTTGAGTGGTGAGATCTGCTCTTTAGATCTGCCCTCTGCCCATCAGTCTTGCTCAGCACACTTGCCCATTAGGAGCATATTCCACACCTTCACACAGTCTGGATGCTTCTCCTCCTAATGAACAGGACTGGCACAGGTTGCCCAGAGAAGCTGTGGCTGCCCCATCCGTGGAAGTGTCCAAGGCAAGGTTGGACAGGGTTTGGAGCAACCTGGTCTGTTGGAAAGTGTCCCTGCTCATGGCAGGGGGGTGGAATGAGATGAACTTTAAGGTCCCTTCCAGCCCAAACCAGTCTGTGATTGTATGAACTGACTGGAGAAGGGATACTGTTCCCTTTCTTCTTGTTGGGAACTCTTGATCTTGTGCTGCTTTTCTCTTCTCATCTTTCAGGGTCTCTTGCAGTTCCAAACACCCTTTCCCTGGTTTTTCTCTCCCAGACTGGGGTGGTTTAACTCCCAGCAGTCAGCCCCAGTAGCCTGGCCGTGCTGCAGCGCTGTGTGATGCAGGCACTGGAGAAATCAGCACATGACATCTCTCTCTCTCTAAGCTGCTGTAAAATTAGCTTCATCTCAAGTGGCAGAAAATGATCATATCCTCGCTTGAGGGCGATGAAGAATATTCCTGAGTCACTGCTAGTGATGAAACAGGCAGAAAATCCAGAGTGATCCACAGCTGCCCACTCAGTTCTAATCGCTGAGGCCATTTGCTGCTGCAGAGCCTTAAGACGCAGCTTCCTCCTCCTCTCCCTCCCTTTCATCCATCACTCCCCACAGTGGCTGGGGCTGCAGATCCCAGCAGGAGCAGAGCAATTTCCCGTCCCACCAGCGAGGCTGCAGGCTGTGAACATCTCATCCTCCTTCCCTGATCCCCTGAGAGGAGAGGAGAGCAGAAGAGGGGGGTCAAAACTTCCTTTTCTTAAAGGACTCAGAGGAACAAAAAAAAGGAGCTTATCTTCCTTGGGTCTCCTCCTTCCACACTGCAATCCTGCAGACTGGGAAAAGCTCTTCTCTGGGCTCATCCTTCTCTCCACAAATTTTCCCTGCTGCCTCCAAAGCAGCTGCTGTGCCCACAGGGATATTTCCTTTATGTCTTTTCCCCCAACAGCTTTAGTTCAAAGCCATCTCCCTGGATTTTTATGTCTTGGATAAAGCCACCCTCTTCCCTACAACTGCCAGCTCAGTGCCTGGGAAGCCACTTGCCAAATTTGCTGGCGACAGAGGCCAAGAAAACCCTTGAAAACAGGGATGATCAGAAGCAAAGTGCTGTATTCCCTCCCTTCCTTGCATATGCTCCCTGGTAGTGTGTTAATGCCAAGGACTCCTTGAAGGATGCTTCCTGCAAACCCTGCCCTGCCAGCTCCCCCAAATTCACATGGAAGCCCCCCACACTCTTGAAGGCACTGTTTAAAACCCTGGCAATGTCCTCATGAGTCCTTCAGCTTGGGAATCACATCCTTCTTCTGCTCTTCCCTGTGGCTCCATTGCCTGGTTCGGCAGCGTTTAGAGGGAAAACAGCAGCAATCCTCCAGTTTAGGCAGGTGTTTGAAGGAACACTCTCTTCTCCAGTCAGGCCTTGTCAGTATTTATCCCTTAACCTGGTTTTCAGATGTTCTCTATCCTGCAGATTTGCTGGGATATGCTATTCACACAAAGCTCTCCTGGTGTCAGACTTTTGCTAGGATGGCTCCAGCGCTCCCACAGCCTGCCGGGGGAAGAGGCAGCACTGGCAGCACCGCAGGGATGGATGTGTCAGAGCAGGGCTCTTGCCAGGGTAAAAACAGAATATTACCCAAGCTCACCCCCCCCAATGGAAATTGCTGCACCAGCACAAGTTTTTCACACCGGTCAGCCAAATCCAGGCAAGTTTCCGGGAATTTTTTCCATAATCCCAGACAGCTTTGCACGCCGGGCAGTTATTTGTCAGCACAAGCAGGTGCAGAGCTGCAGGACATGGGCTGAGCATCTCTGAGCTCAGCTTTGGTGGTTATTCCAGCGTGCAGCCACTTTATCCTCCCATCAGGCAGCACCATCAGCACTTCTCAGCTTAATTTCCTGTTTTCCTCGCTGTTTTCCCCCAAAACAGAGTCTGGATGGTGCGTTTGGGGTTGGGTTCAGCAGGAAAGCAGGAGATCAGTATCAAAATGAATATAGGGGTGGGAATTTGGAGGGGTTGAGTGTTATAACAAACCACCCCCCGAGCACAATTCGTTCTGCACGTGTTGGCTGTTGTGACACACAGAGCAAATTTGTGTGTGTGTATCACAGAATCACAGAAAGGCTGGGGTTGGAAAGGACCTTAAAAATAATCCAGTTCCAACCCCCTATATATATACATAAAAAAACATATATAAATATTTGCTAAAAGCATATATGAAAGTATTTTTATTTTCATATAAATACATATTTATATACCTTGTGAACAGAGATACAGTTGGGGAGGAGTAATTCCTGCAGACACCTGTGGAGAGAGGCAGGACACAGGGATAAATCCGAGGGAGATGGAGCAGATGGCAAACTCAGATATCACAGCTGTACCCTGGAAAAGCGTTTCCTTGGAAAAGCAGCACTGGGGGCTCCTTTTGGGAGAGGTGAGGGGACAAGCCCGTTGGTAAATGCTCTAATCTTTTCTCCTTGTAGTGCCAACTGCTGCTTATTTGTCTTGCTGTGAGTCTGAAACCACCCTGCTAACCTCTGGCAAAATCGGGGATAACGAGGATGGAAGGCTGACTTTGTTTGTGGTGTTTAGTTATTTAGTTTTTCCTGGCTTGGGAAGGAAGAAATAAAGTTGGATTTCAAGTGGGGTTGTTGCAGTAATGGAGGGAAATGAGAAATGCTCTTCAGCTGCCTCTCCTTCCTCGTGTCCCCATAAATAACCCTCCTCGCTCGGAGACGGCTCAGCCGGCGTGGAGAGGAGAGGGAAGGGTTGGGCTGGTGTGGTTTTTGCAGTGGCTGGAGAGCTCCTTCCCTTTCCTGCCTCCTGCAGTTCACCTGCTTGGAGCCTGCTCCTTCCCAGGGCTGCTCTCTGGGAGAGCATTTCCCTTGTCTGATGGGACGAGGGGGAATGGCTTCCCACTGCCAGAGGGCAGGGTTAGGTGGGATGTTGGGTAGGAAACCTTCCCTGGGAGGGTGGGGAGGCCCTGGCACAGGTTGCCTGGAGAATCTGTGGCTGCCCCATCCCTGCAAACATTCACAGTCAGGGTGGACAGGGCTTGGAGCCACCTGGGCTAGAGGAAGCTGTTCCTGCTCATTGCAGGGTTGTTGGACTAGGAGACCTTTAAATGTCCCTTCCAACACAAACCATTCTGGGATTTGCTGATTCTAAGGATTTTTGGCCAGGTTTTCCATGCAGTTTAGCCACCTTATTTCTGCAGCTCACTTGCCTAGAAGTCATTCCCACCTTGTCTGTGAATTCCTGGAAGCAAGGTGCAGGTCATCTCTCTCTTCCTCCACAGAGTGTCCCTTTTCCCTTCACCATTCCTGCTGACTTCTGTGAATTAGCTGCCTGGTTTCAGTCAGGTTTTACAGAGGGCTGGGCGTTACATTCCTACAATTCTATGAAAACAAGCAGGCAGAGGTTGAGACCTCGTTAGTCACCTGAAATAATGACAGAACAAGCTCAGCTCTTGTATGAGACACCTAAGAATTCACATGAGCATCGGTTGTATGCAAGACTCAAGGGAAGAGGGAGCTCCAGATGGAGCTTGCATCATTTAAGGTTTAAAATGTGTAGGAAACCACACGTCTTCCATGGTATGAGTGGAACTACTCATTAAATGCAGCAAGGAGTGCAGGTGGGGAGGGGTTGAGCGCTCCAGACTGTGTGTAAGGAAAACTGCAGCGATGTTGTGTTGGTGGAGAGAAAGCTGCCAGTCCTGGTGTCAAGGAGAAGAGACAAAAGCTCGGGGTTTTGTGCTTAATTTTCCTGCTTTCCAATGGGGGATGCTGCACTCAGCTCGCCTGAATGGGAAGACTGCAACAGCTGGTGGCTGTGGCATTGCTGGAACGGGCTGGCTCACCCTTCCCTTCGCTTTGGAAAAAGAAAATAAAGGCAAAAAAAGGCACGAGAGCAACGACAGAAAAAATAATAAAGCCGCTAACTCGCTTTCCAGAAGTTCCTAATGCTGCAACAGGCAAAGCACTGGAGATAAAAGAAATAAAAAAGCGAGGGAAAGAGGGGGAAAAATGCATTTATGAGCTCTCAAACTAACAGCATGCAACTCTCATATTATTTTTCCTCCTTAGCCTTTGAAACAGAACAACGGCCCGGAGCCTTCTCGGCAGATGGACAATGTGCGTGCCTTAACCACTTAACAGCCATTAGCCTAATTCCACGTTCTGGAGCCAAATTAAATAATAAGTAAGAGGCTATGAAAAGCTGGTTTGGAGGCTGCGTTACTGCCTTTCACTTGATAACCTTCTCCTAAACAGATGCTCTCTCTCTACCCTATTAACCTTGTCTGAGAGCGGGGAGGGGGCTTGGGGGAAGCAAACAAGCCAGACCTTGGTGGAGAGGGGGGGTGACGAGTTGGAGGGGCCAGATGTGGGGTCCTCCCTGTTTTGGAGGCTCCTCTTGTTTTTCTCCCCCAATGCCCCAGCCCTGGAGGAGTCCCTGAGCAAAGAGCCCGTTCTGTGGTTGCATCCAGGTCATTTCAATGTGCCAAATGATTCATCTTGATCAGCGAGTCCATCTGTACCTGCTGGGCGAGGCTGCACCACCCGGAGCTGATTTTGTGGACAAATCTGCTTTACTTGGAGGAGAGGGGAGATGGTGCTGATAGACACGAAAGGGGAGGTGGTCACAGGGCTCAGTGCCTAATCCCTCTCTGGTTTTGGCTGGGGCAGGGCACGGGGGGCTGCTGCATCCTCCATCCTCGCTGTGCCACCCGCTCACCCTTTGCAGTGAAGTCATTTTGCTGCTCTTTGCCTCTTTCCCCTCCCTGTGTCGAAACAGGAACAATAGTACTTGCCTAAGCTTTGGGAATTTGGGAATATTAGTTTGCAAAATGCTTCTGATGCTATTTTGGTGCTGGGAGGGTGAGGCATTTGCAGGTGTGTGCTTTTAGAAAAGGTGTTCTGTATTTCTCCTTGGCTACACAAGGTTTGGGAGTGGCTGCCCCTGTTTCATCCCCCCCTCATTAACTATTGCTCTGGGCTTTGTGTCTCAACTTTAGACCTTTCTAAGTTTTCAGGGGATTATAGATGACCCTGCAGCTATTTTTAGTGAAAGCTTTTATTTATTAAAAAGCCATCTTCCCTCATTAAAAAGACACATTGATGGGAAATAGATGAGCAGCTCTATCACTGGCGTCTGCCGTGCGAGCCCGGTGCCGCCAAGATTGTGTGTTTTGTGCCCTCCCTTGATGCAAGAAATGTCTTTCCGTGGAGCCAAGTGAAATTTGGTGTGGTAACCACCCCAAACTCGGTGCATGAGCCATCCCTCACCCTGCCTGCATTATCCAAGGTCCTTGGGTAGATGTGGGAAGGTGTGGTGCAGGATTTCCCCAGAGATCCTTGGTGCCAGCAGCGACTTGACTTTCCTTCCCTGCTGGTTTCCCTCCTTTGGCTGAGTTGTCACACAGGCTCTGATTTCGTGTGCAAAATCCATCCTGTGACTGGCACAGAGACCGATAAAGCCGAGTTTTTATAAACTTGCTTCCTTTTGATCCAGGTAGGAGTCAATGATTTGCCGCCCGCGGTGCGGACGTTTGGAAAGGCTTTGTGCTGAGTGGATTCTCTGAGGTTCAGATGAGGATGAATCTCATTTTCCTGTGGCCTTTTCCTCCGTGGGGCACTCGCAGAGTCCCTCTCCTGTACCTGGCTGCCTATCTGCACTAGACTTGCAGGTACTTAATGTCTTTGAGCCATCTGTTCCTCTGTCAGATTTAGTTAAAATTGGCCAAAGGCTTCACGAATTATTGGGGAAGATTGTTAGACAGAGGTGTGCAAAGAGCACGATTGAATAAGCTCATCCCAGTAGGACTCAAGGCTAAAAATGTAGCAGGGTATGTTATTTGGAGACAAAGCAGCTTGGAAAATGGGATCCATATCCAACCTTCCCCAGCACAAGAGATATTGGACTTCAGTCTATTTTTTGGTACTGTAGAAAGCTCCTCTGTGGAGATGGACATTGTTTTAGGTAGGATTTGGTGCTTTATGTTTTATTTCTGGTAACACGTGGCTTTCTATCCAAAATGAGCCCCATCCATGCTTTCCCAAGGCACTGATCCTTGCACTGAGATCCTGCAGCTGTACTTCCAGAAAGCTGTTTGCTGAAGGACTCTCCCAACAAGGGCTGGGAAGTCCCCTGAGTAAGGTCTTAGCTTTGGGAGAGCAAAGTGTTCACATTGCCCACCACTCCCCCTAGGAGGAGGTTTTAGACCAGGATGCCTTGATTTCATCATGGGTGTCATGATTCTGTGTTCAGGACGTTGTGGGTGTTGTGATTCCATGGCCAGGATGTCATGGTTCTGTGGTTCTCTGTCATAGATGCCAGGAGTCTGCATTCAGGATGTCATGGGTGTTGTGATTCTGTGTTCAGGATGTCATGGATGCTGTGATTCTGTGTTCAGGATGTCATGGGTGTTGTGATTCCATGGCCAGGATGTCATGGTTCTGTGGTTCTCTGTCATAGATGCCAAGATTCTATGCCAGGAGTCTGTGTTCAGGATGTCATGGGTGCTGTGATTCTGTGTTCAGGATGTCATGGATGCTGTGATTCTGTGTTCAGGATGTCATGGGTGCTGTGATTCTGTGTTCAGGATGTCATGGGTGCTGTGATTTTGTGTTCAGGATGTCATGGATGCTGTGATTCTGTGTTGAGGATGTCATGGATGCTGTGATTCTGTGTTCAGGATGTCATGGATGCTGTGATTCTGTGTTCAGGATGTCATGGATACTGTGATTCTGTGTTCAGGATGTCATGGATACTGTGATTCTGTGTTCAGGATGTCATGGTTCCGTGGTTCTCTGTCACAGATGCCAGGATTCTCTGTTCCCAGTCTCATCCATCTTAGCTTTGGGCATCCAGAAATAAACACCTGATCTAAGCAGGTCTTGGGAAGAGAGGGGCCAGTCCACCTCCCAGAGTCCTGTCTCTTGTCATGGACTGCAGGAGGACATGGGCTGAGGTGGCATGAAATGCATCTGCCAGAAGAGACAAAAAGCAAAGGAACTGTCAAAAATCCCGTCAAAGGCTGGGTGGCTCTGGATCCATTAGCATTTCCCAGGAGTCCAGAAAAGCAGGAGCAATCTGGGATGCTTGCTCCTGTAACTGCAGGTGTCTGAGATGATGGATGTCTGTGTCTGAGCATGGTTGTCCAGTCCCCCTTTATAGTCCCTGGAGAGCAATGGGCCTTTGGAGGGTGAATTCATCCCAGTTTAAGGCAGATGTTTGGAACAGGGCAGACAGATTGTGTCCTGGGAGTGCCTTTTTCTCTCCATTTGGTCCAAATGGCTCAGCCTGGATAGCAAGGTGATAAATCCCAACCCAAGCATTGAGAGGAAGCCAGGGGATCAAAATAGGAAATATCTAACATTGCTCAGATGTAT
This sequence comes from Manacus vitellinus, assembly GCF_001715985.3. Lineage (NCBI taxonomy): Eukaryota > Metazoa > Chordata > Aves > Passeriformes > Pipridae > Manacus > Manacus vitellinus. Next base: position 2,636,317 of record NW_021940545.1, read on the forward strand.
TAGAGCCAGGCCAGGGTGCTGAGCAGCAGGAAAGCACCTGGTGCTGCACCAAGCAGAAACAGGGGGTTTTTTTGGTGATTTTTTTTGTATCCTTTTATGTCTCATCCCTCTAACTTCCAGGAGACTCAGCAGAGCAATTCTGCATGTGGCTTGTCATTAGGTGCCTCACCCAGCAACCTGCAAGTTCATTAGTATTCTTTTTAGTGCTAACAAAATGTCTGAGCTGCATCTTTTCTGCCTGAGAGGCTGAAACAGAGGCAGTAAAGGGAAAAACCCGACTCCAGCTCTACAGAGACCACCCAGAGCGGGTCCCTTCTGCCAGCAAAGCACTGCTCGTGTCAATGTGGCACAATAAAAAAAAAACCAACCCCAAAAGTGGCTGGAAAGCTGGAATTTTAGCTTTATAATTGCATCTGCAGTGGGGTCTCTGCCAACGTGGCAGTTTGAGCTGAGGATCTTCCACAGGAGTGAACATCTGCAGGTGGAGGGTGAGGTTTGGGAGGTTCCTGTTTCTCCTGCCCTGTAGGAACCCCCAGGGCTGCCTGGCTCTGCTGCATGGGTTGGATAACGTGGGCCCAAAGCCTCTTCCAGGCTGGGGTGGGGAGTGGGAAGAAGGGCTGTGGCTGTGCCCTGCCTGCCTGAGAGCCTTTCATTGATTTTCCTTTTCTTCAATGGAAGCAGAACTGACATCCATTAACCAGCCTCCCAGCCTCTCCAGAGCCAGGGGTGGAGGCAGCAAAGGCTTTATTGCTCATTTTTTTTCTTTTCTCTCAGACCTGTGTGTTCCTCTCCCATCTCCCTTTGCTAAAGCTCAGCAGCTCTGGCTGGGAGATGCAAAGAAATGGATCCAAATAATGGGGAACAGGATTAGAAGGGTTATGAAATAGGTGCATTAAAACATTTAGTTGAAATATTCCTAATGCTTTAGGAAGGTGGAATGGAGTAAATGAAAGAATGACCGTATGGACCCTTTCACAGAAATTTTGGTGCTGGCAGAGAGTTTGAAGATATTAAAAAAAAGAAACCAACTTTTTTTTTTTCTTGCAAAATGAAATGAAAAAAATTGGTGCAATTTTTGGTTGAAAATCCCAGCTGTTGTTAAGAAAGTTAAGAGGAAACATAATAATGAATAATTATGTCCGGCAAACATTCATCAAGCAACAACCTAGCTAAAAGTGAGTGGATATACCATAACCAAATGTAAGAAAGGGCATCAGAGTTAGGATGATTCCTCAGTGTTTGAGGAATAGGAGGTGGAAACAAAGCTTTCCTAATCTGACTTATCCCCAGTGTGTTCCCCCAGTGTTTTGGGAGCCCCTCTATTTATTTAACCCACTCAGACACCCAGAGATAACATTGGGAGATATCCAGGGGGAGATGGAGGGGAGAAACCATCTCCTCTGGCTGGATGTGGCAGCTCTGATGCTTTTGCTCCCTTAGGGATGGAGCAGGGCCAGGCTGGGAACAGTGAGGTACACGCTGAGTTTTTGGGGTGTTAGCAGGCTCTGGGAAATGGGATACTGCTCCTGTCAGAAGGGTTTCACTCCTCACTTTGGGTTTTGTTTAATAGAGGCTGCAGGGATGAGGGGCTTGAGGCAGCAAGAGCCAGGACTTCACCACAAAGGTGCCTGAGATGCTTCATCACCAACTCTCTCTGCATCCTTCCCATCCCTTGGGAATTATCCCAAATCTCTGTGCAGTTGTTCAGGAAAAAAAAAAACCAACATACTTTCCTTTCTCAGAACCTGTGGCAGGTGAAGAGAGCAAAACCCATTTGTGGATGAAAACAGACTTTTTAATTTCAAGCTTTGCAAAATAACCAATGTATATTTAGCTTTGCATCTCTCTATATGAAGTGGATTTATGAACCTTATGTATATTTTATCCATACACATTTGATCTCAGACAATTCATGTCTCCTGAGTTCTGAGCAGGATTTTTTTTTCCCCAGCATTTTCTTTATTTACTTCTTTTTCCCCCTTACTTTTGGTGTGTTTGTTCCTCATTGCTGTCAGTGAGCAGCTCTTCAATAACTGTGTTTTGTATTCAGTTGCAGAGTTTTCTTTGGGGGGTTGGTTTTTAATATACTGTTTATGAAGAAGCCTGATTTTTGGGAGTGATGTGTGTTTGCACCAGAATGTTTCTGCAGCGAAAGGGAAGGCGTAGGAAAAAAACAAAGGAATAAGGGGGGGAAAAAAGAGACTGTTGGGTCTTTTTGGCCAGTGAACACTGCAGAAATACCTTTGACATTTTCCCAGGCTTATTAGACAGGTCTCGAGCTGACTCAGGTACCCAGTTTCCAAATGTCTCTGCCTGGACCAGACCTCAGCTGCTGATTTAATGGCAAACCTCTTGTTGCTCACCCGGCCGTGCTGCACCATTCCCTGCTGGAAAAACAGCCTAGGCTCAGGATTTTAATGAAGGAGTTGTTAATGCTGTGGTGGATGGAAAGTCTCCTGCTTTATTAGGGAAAGACAGGAGCTTCCTCACTCCCTCACCCATCCCCACGTGCCTGGAAGATGCTCACAGTCCCTGTGCTCATCGATCCCGCTCCAATTCTGGATGCTGGTGCAGGGAAGTTAATTAATTCCATCAGAGAATCTCTCCTGGAGATCAGGATCCCATCAGAATGTGGTGTCCTTGGCTTTCTGGGTGCTTTTTTGGAGTTCATCACACCCTTGCAGCTACTCCAGCAGTTGGTGGGACGCTGTTGTAGCCAGTGTGGGGCCACTGGGAACACTGGGAGTGAATGTCCTGAGCTGGGAAAAATTTAGATGCTGGAAATGGAGGCACTGGGAGCTGTGGGCTTCATGTTTGATTGCTTTCCTGATTGGTACTATTTAAAAAAAAATGCATTAGAGAAAGAATGTTTGATTTCCAGAGTGCCTGGGTGCCGACACCATCTCTGTTTGTTTTCCTTCCTTTAGCAGAAACCTTGTAAAATTTTTATGAAGCATTAATGGAACAGAGATTTTCTTTTTCCTCGAGCAAATTTCCCGAGGTGAAGGTAACCCCCACAAGCCCAGCCCAGTTTCTTGCTCTGGAGAAATGTAGGACGAGGAGTCCTTTGGGGTAATTCCCAGAGCATCCCTGATGCAGGTCCTTCCCACAGGGGAAGGATGCAGGGGAGTAGGAAGGGAAGGAAGGATCTCTTCTCATCTTGGTGTGTGTGGGGATGTGCTGCTTGGCCCTGGAAGGGGAGAAGCTGCTGGCAAGGATGGGTTGAAGAAGCAGAGGGATGCAAATGTGGATGCTCAGCTCAGTGTCCTCAACTGCCCCTGAACTTGAGATTCACCTCTCAGTTTGTGGGGAAGGACATTTCAAGGTTAGTGAACATAAAGGGGAGAAAAAAAAAAGAGATGTAACATCCCAGCCATCCCCACCTGGCTCTCTCTTCCACATGCTGGGAATGTGCTTGAAGGCAAGAACTTCGTCAGAAGTGATGGATAAGAGGCTTCTTCCACTTCTTATTTTATTTTGCTTAAATCTTCTGTGCTGAATGCTGTCAGTCTCCCTTGGAGGAGGAAGGCTAAGCTGGAATCAGAGCAAAAATTCAGAGGTTGTGGTTTCTTTGTCCGGCTCTGCCAAGGATTTCCAGCAGGACTGGTGGTGGAGAGCTCATTTTACAACAGTGCCTCAAGCCATATCCCTTCAGGAGTGAGCTGGGTAAGGAGAGCAAACAAGCCCTGGCAGCAGCCCTGCAGAAAAGCATGGAAAACATCCAGCTCTGAGGAGCTTAATGGGAAGTTATTAGCTGGAATATCCTCCTTATTGTGGAGGCCGGGCTGCCTTATCATCCTGACAGCCCCGAGTAATTGATGTCCCTTCAGAAGGAAGGTGAGCAGAGGATTTGTGGTGTGGTGGAGCCTCTGCTCTGCTTGACCTTCCCGTTGGTGTGAGAGCACAGGAGCAGTGCCAGGGGGTGAGCACAAGGCACTGGGTGTGGCCAGTGGGGGATGAACAGAGGGCAGCTGAGGACACTGATGTCACTTGTGGTGACATTCAGAGCCGCTTGGTCCCCTGTTGAAGCCCGGTCTCAAGTCCTGTGACAGAGCAGGGGGGATGTTTTGGCATCCCTGGTGTTGCTCAGATTTGGGGCGGAAGTTCATGGGGTTTTTGCTTCCTTTACTAAATCAATCCTCCCAAGGAGTTCACCACCCTGGGAAATTTAGAGCCTGGGCACGGATGAGTTAATTATGGGTTAAAGAAGATTTGCAGTTACAGTAAGTAATGGGATAAACCTACTGATACCACCATGATGCCAAGAGCACCTGGAGAGGGCTGGCAGGGGCTGCTTTACCTGCTGCTTGGGGCTTCTTTCCAAAGAAAGTTTCACAAACTGCTACAGAAATGGTCCAAGTTTGTGTCTGTGGCACTGGAGGGGCTTTCCCATCCATAGGGCTTCCTTTGGTGGAAGGAATTGGAAATAAATACTTTAAGTGTTAACTCTTTCTGTGCTGGTCCCCATAAGACTCTTTGTTAAGATACCCTGTCTGATACACTTTTTTCTGAACTTTCTTGAAATATGCAGTAGCAATCAAGGCAATTAAGCATAATTGCAGAGAGACTACCTTGTGAAGGTGGGACGCAGAAATAGGCAGGTAATTACAACGAGTTATAAATGGATGGTTATTTACATCAGGAGTGATGCACAGGGATTTGGGGATCGGAAGTGGGAGCTGCTGGTTGCAGCAGAGGACAGTTGTCAGGGGTCGTTCCTGTGAGACCCTCGTGTGCCCCAAGCACCTCTCTGGTGCTCATCCTCTTCCTCTAACACGGGGAATGTGGACCCACCACCTCGGGATCATTAGCAAGCTGTTGGGGTCTTTGAGAGCGCTTCAAATGAAATGAAAAGATGATTTAATTAAGGCACTTCTCTGAAGAGACGTGGACTTTGAGGGCGAGCTGTTAGATCCGATTCCTGAGCTGAGCGATGCCTTGCTGGCATCCTGCTGCTGAGTGACGCGGGGTGGGCTGCTGGGGGGTAGCTGCACCCTCCAGAATGAGCAGCACCCCGGGTTGCCTCACTGCTCGTCTGGCTGGTAGCCTGTTCTTGGCTGTGCTGTCCTGACCCCTCGCAGTTACGGAAAGAAAATGTGCCTTTTAGATCTTCTTTCCCTCGGGGTGGAAAATCTGGGCTGCCTCTCCACGCTGCCCGTGCTTCAGGAGCCTCACGTAGTTGCTGCGAGGGTCAGCGGCGCACGAGGAGCTCCGCGCTGTGCTTTTCTAGGGCTGGCAGGAACCTCGCGTCACCCCGCCGCCACTTCTCTCTGGAGGAGCACTCTGTAGGCACCGCGCTCGGCGCTGAAATGATATTTTAAAGTAGATTTGAAAAGGCTGTCAGGAATCAAGGAGGACGCCTTTCCTGTAGTAGGAACAAGCATCCTGGGAGAGCCGCCGTGGAGGAGAGCGCAGTCGGTCTCGTTTCAGGAGACAAGGTACTTTGGTGACAGGACATCTTGTGAGTTGTGTAGATTTCCTGGCCCTGCTCTCCCCAGAGAGGTTTAAAACTTTCAGTGCCCTCTTGCTTGGATGTACTTAGCAACAAAGAGGTTTCAATTATTTAAAGGTACAGGAAGACATGAAAGCCATTAGGAAGGGACCTGGTGCCCCCCGGAGATGGTGCTGGGTTCTCCTTCAGCTCGCAGGACTAGCTGCAAACCCCGGCACCAACGCAGGGGATGAAATGAAGAACAGATGAAAACCACCTTGGCATAAAGTTTGAGTTGTTTTTCAAGACCCCAGAGCTTTGATCTGGAACAGGTTGGCTGGGTGCAATGAGGGGCTGCTTGGTGTGACCCCCCCAAATAAAGGAGAACATCAAAACCCGTGCAGGGTGGGCTGATACATAGAGGTGACCAGGCAACAGGGTGCAGAAGGTGAAGATATGGTATCACCTGTGTTTGCTGCTCCTTGAGCAGAGAGAGGACTTGATGCCTCGAGGACGGTCGATCTGGCACCTTTAGCAATGCGATGAGGAAGGGCTTGGATAAGATGGAATCCTTCCCAACCCCTCTGCACCCTGTGGGTCTGAGGGTGACCTGAGCATGAGAAAAGGCTCACTCTGATGGCTGAGGGAGTTTGGGGCACAGTACCTTCCAGCCCACCCTCGGGAAAGCCTGGCTGCCCTGGCAGAACTCGCTGCCATAATGAGCTCAGTCCCAGAGCTGGGATTTCAACTGGACATCAACATGTGTTCTCCACGTTGGTGTGTTCTCCATGGCGGGTTTGTTGTCCTCACAAGAGGTCACCCTGTTGCAGTGAGCTGAACCCAAAGCTCATGTTTGGTGTTCATGACCATGTTCCAGAGTGTTGGGTTTTATTTCTTCTGGCACAGGAGGTGCCTTTAGTGCCTTCCAGACTTCACCATTGTTGTTTTCTAAGTTCTTCCTTAAGTGGCTTTCTGTGCCTGTCCTAAATTGCCATTCAGGTTGTTAAACTCTGAGATTTCACCCCAGAGGTGCCTGTGTTTTACTGCTGGGTACAGCAACTCATTTATTACCTTGTGTTGTTGGATCTGTCACAGTGGAAGGCGACACACAAGTAGCAAATGAATTTAATTACAATTTTAACCAAAATTAAGTGACTGTGATCAGAAATACAGAGCAGGGAAGTCCTTGGCTGGGCTAAGGACACCTGAGGTGGGTACAGTGGGTGACCAGCAGGTCTTCTCCAACTGCAGAATCTCTTCTTCACACAGAGCAAGTACATTTGATTTATTACAACCGCGAGTGAAAGTGGTACTGGAGCAGTAGGAGAATGAAAAACATGCGTGGCATGTATATGATACAGAATAACTAATCTTTCCTGACATTTTCTGTCAGTCTTGGGGAAGGAGAAGATAACTAACTCTGCCTCTCATGTTCTGTGGCCTGCAGTCTTCAGTCATGAAGATAAATGCTGGGCATCAGCTGTCCTTACATACAACCGAATCCTGGTAGGCAGCAAGGTTTCAACAACTTCTTATGCCCGAAGGCAAATCTTTGTGGGGCCCAAATAACACATCCAAAACCCTGGAGACTTTGTGTGAAAAGGTTTTGGTCCCAAAAGAGGGACTCAAAGTGTCTCCTTGCACCAAGAGCTGCCGTGGCGGCCTTGGTGGTGATGCCCTCCCTGGGTGAGATGGAGCTTGGAGGAAACCCTGGTGATGCCTTGATTTCCCTGAAGTGTTTATGTCCCACATGGATCCGCCTTTATAGTCAGTTGGACATGGAATCTCTTCCCGTGGCAGCCGGACCAAATTCCACACCCATTTTTCCCGAAGAAGTAACGGCGCCTTTTTAGGTCACCTCAAATCACTTCCCCATTCATACCAGAGCTCTCAAGTTGTTCGGGGGAAGGGGAAAGCGGGGAAAAATAAGCCAAAAACGGCTTTTTATTTTCGAGTGTGTCATTTGAAATGGGGAGGGGGGGGGAGGGCAAACACGCAGCTCCTGCTTCCATTTGAACTGCTCAACTCGGGGTTATTTTGGAAGGAGGGTGAAGTGGAGGAGGTTCAAGTTCAGTCACAAGGTGGGAAAATATATTTTGGGGCTCATTTGAAGAGACCTGAGTTTTCTTTGGTGTGGGGGTGAAGGAAGCATCTATCCAGCTGGATATCCTCCCTGGAAAAAAAGAGCTGGAGAAAGAACGCCAAGAGCAGAGGGGAAAAACAGGGATGTGCTCCTGTTAATGGCACAGGGAAGGAGCACAGCTTGGGAATCTGCTTGTGGGTATTTACAAACTCTATTTCCCTCACAGAGGTGCCTACAAGGGCAGAGTTAGCAGTGTATTATTAATAATGAATAACAGTAGGATGGTAAAATGTGTACTTAAATATCCTGTGTCGTTCAGTGCATCTCCTCATGCTTTACAGAGGAAAAATTGTGTGAGAAGGGTAAATATGAGACAGGGAGGAACTGGTAGGGAGATGAGATGGAGATCAGGAGGTTCATCTTTTTCCTGTTCTTGTCCTTTTTTTTTTTTTTTCCCCTTGGCTTACATATTAAAATTCCCAGTTAACCAGGTGCTATTTAGGGCTGGCTGAGATTGGTAATTTCTGAGCGCAGAATCAACCCAGGCCGGGTGAAAAAGCGGAAGGAAAGGTCATGTAACGTTCCTGTCATACCAAATCTGCCGGGGAGGGGGGAGGGAGCGGGGCTATCGCCTTGTGAGCTGCAAATAGAGCTGTTAGTGTGCCATCAGATAGGGCCGGACATCGATAGCGCTGTATCAATGGGATAAAGATAAATGGGAAGATAAGAGAGTCGGGTTCGCCTTGAAATCCACTTGTGGTTACCAAAAGGCTTTGTCTTCCCGTTGATTTCTTCATCCCGCTCCCGTGGTAAATGCCAAGGCTTGAAATCTTATTTATGGTGACGCTAATGAAAAAATGTCCAGCGGAGCCAGCGCTTCACCCAAAGGATATGAGGATCTTCTGTGCTGTCTTAATTAAGTGAGGTAACGGGGAGACTTCTGAAGCCACCCAGCAGTGGTTGAATGGCTAATTCTCTCCAGCACTGAATTAAAAATTAGGAACATTTAATAAGCGGGGTTAGGTGCCCCCTGAGTTACGGTTTCAGCAAGATGCAGTTAAGCTCAGTCTTTCTGCCTGTTTTTGAAAGTCTGACTCATCTTTCCCAGCACTTCTCTGGCAGCTGTGAGGGCATGAAACTTTTTTAGATCGGAGATAAGATTCATGCCGTAATCACATGATTCGGGGAGCTGGTGCTTTAAGGGAAAGAGTGCTAAAAATAACCAGAATTGGTGACAAGATAGTAGCAATTTTGGCTTTTTCTACCGTGAAGGGCTGGTTGCCAGCTCTAGGGAAAGGAGTCAAGGGCTTCACTCTGCAGTGGGGCTCCAAAATGTCATTGCTCCCGTGATAATATGGGATAATAAAAAAACCACGGAAAGGATAGGAAGGAGCAAAGACGGAATGGAAGTAAGAGCAAGAAGCGAGAAGATTGGAAAGGGGTAAATATTGCAAAATAAAAAAAAAAAGGGGAAAGGGAAGCAGGGCACATATTGGACTAGTACCTTGTGGGCTTGAATGGTGTTGGAGGAAGACAAAAGGAGTGAGGCAGAGTGAGAAGCACAATGACTTTAATTTGTAGGCAGGGAATGTTAAGAGAGAGAGAAAAAAAAGGTGATTTGGGTTCTTTTATTCATTACTAACCATAAAAGGCCCAGACTGTGTTGCCAGTGGCTTTAAAACCCAGGATCCTATTAAACCTTCCTTGATAGTAACTCAGCACTTGGAAACGGGAGTTAAAGAAGGAGCAGGAGGAGGGAGGAGGGATGGGGGAGCTGGATGAATCCAGGGGAGACTTAGTGCGACTGTCTCACCTTTTGTCTGGCTGTGTTTTTGGGGGATCAAGTGGCCTGTTTGCCTGGAGAAGCCCAACGGGACTGGCAGCATCCCGATGCCCCTTGCAAAGGGATCACCCCGGCTGCTGCTCCCTAGGAAAGGGCACTGCTCCCCATTCCCAGGTATTAAATCAGGCTTTATTCCTGCTGCTCGCAAACCAGCTGCAGCTCAGGGGAGGCTGCACGGAATGCGAGATGAGATGGGAGAGATCAGCAGATAAATGCGATGGATAAAGCCAGCAGCAAAAAGTTCCTTGGATTGAGTCCCTGGATGATAAATAGCAGATGTGCTGCTGTCTAGGCAGGGGCTGACACCAGGGTGAGGGGAGGCAGGGGCTGGATCAGATCGGGACAGTCCCGAGGCGGGACTGGGAGCGTGCTGGGAGAAAGGGTCAATTCCTGCACTTTGCCTCCAGCATCACCCATGGTCCCTGCCCACCCCCAGGGGCTGCCCTTCCCTGTTTTGCACTGCGGGTGCTCGCTGCCAGGCTCACACCCTGCGCCCAGGGAGAGCTGTAATTAAAAGAGCTGTTCCCCGAGAGCCGGCGACTTATCGACCGCGTGCGTGCGGGTGTGCGCTCGCTCCCTTCTCCTCGGGGAAAGAGGAGAAACCATTCCTTTTAATCGAGGCTCGGAGCTGACATGCAGGTCTGGGCCACACCACGTCCTCAGCTCCCTGTGACACGTGTGGAGCAGCGCAGCCAGGCGAGGAGGCAGCTCCCACGGGAGATGCTCGAGGGGATCTCAATTCCTCGAGGGGATCTCAATTCCTCAACCTGCTGGAGTGCTGGTTGAAATACAGAGATGCTGTATTGCTCTATATCTTGTACTGAGGGTCTCCAGGCAGGCAGCAACAGGTCTGGGGAGCCTGATAGAGATATCACTTGGCTGGGAAAGAGGGAGAAGGAAACAGGGCTAAGCATCCCTTCTCTGAGCCGGCACGGAGAACAGGGAGAGGCTCGGGGAGCTGCCGCGCTTTGCTCCGGTTCGTGAAGTGGGTAATCAGCCCTTTTTATGAAGTCAGACTCCAACCTCTTTGGATTTCACCCCGTGTTCTCCCTGTTGTGGAACAGAGCCGGCTGATAAAGGTCTTATCTGGTCACTGTGCTCCAGGGAATCGGTGCTGCCGGAGGAGCGTGGCTGTGACCGGAGCCTCGCTGGGAATGCAGAGCCTGGTGGGGGGATGGAGGGTGACAACCAGCAGCATGAGGTGACAGCCGTGCTGAAGTAGCCAGGAGGGATGGTGCAAGGAAACGTGGGTTGGAGTGAACCCTTTTCCCTGTGGAATTTGAGAGTTGCCTCCTGCAGCTGCACCTTTGCCTTTCCCAGAGGGATCCGGTGCGTTTGCAGATTGTTTGCTTTATAAGAGAAGTGACAAATTGCAAGATTAACCAGAAATACGGGCTTCTGTCATTGCTTTCCCTCCTGATGGAAATCCAGAGGATCCTGCGTGGTAACTAATCAGTCAGGCGGAGGAGTGAGATGGTTAATGGAGGAAAAATACTCCTCTCTGTGCCTTGTCTGGGAGAGACTCGACAGCTTCATGCTTAGCTATCAATCTGAGAAGTAGAAGGAGACACTGGCAGCTTTGCACGTCTGTGGTGAGGAAAACATCAGGGTGGGTGGATTTGGGCATTTGAATACCTGGAATAAACCCTATTTCAGAATAAAGAGATCCTCATGAACTTTTCCCTCCTTGGAATTATAAGGGGAACCCAAAAAAAAAAAAAATCCTCTAGTCCGCAAGGTCTCACCCTAAATCAGGCATTTCTGAAGGGGCTGAAAGGAGAGGAAGGAATCTCATTAGCCACCCTTTGGAAGCTTAATTCCAGGCAAGCCTGCCAAGGTGCCGTTGCTCCTCGGATAGGAAGTGCTGGAGAGCTCCAACAGCAGCTTTCCGTGTTCAGCCCAGCCTCAGAGAATATCCTTAAGTGTTATTTGAGGATTTGGTCTGCTGGAACTGGGCAAGCTACAAAACCCAGATATTGTTGTACTTGGCAAGGGCTCTGTGCCCTTGCAGGGGGGGGAAGACTTTGCCCTTTGCTAAAGCTTGAACAAACTTCCATTAGGAATTAAGCAGAGTCCTCTGCATTTCAGCAGCCCCTCACAGCAATCTGGGATGGCTTCCTTCGTGTTTGCCCTGCTTAGCTCCTGGAATTCTGCAGGGCATCCATTTTCCTAGAAAGCTTTGTGTCCATCTGCTCGATCGACTTCGGTAATAGAGTTAAGACCCCCCCTGCTTCCTGAGCCAGGGCAAGGAGATTATCCCTCTGATACCATTCGAGGAAACCCTCAGCTCCCAGCTGGCTCAGGGAGTCGCTGGGTGATAGAATTCACTCCAGGGACAAAAAACCTGATCAGTCTGGCTCGGGATGGAGCTCCTGCAGTTGGAGATGATGCTGGAACAGAGGTTTAAACAGCTCCTCCAAAGTTTTTCTCATTTTCTCTCAATTTTGAGGCTGAGTGAGCTTTTTTGCTAAGGATGCTGCTCTGTGGAGAGATTTAGGGAGATGAAGTGTCTCTTTTGAGTTGGTGGAGCTGGTCCTCCAGCTGGACCAATGTGTGGGGCCTTTTTGCCCCTCTTAGGCTTGAAACCTCTGCTTTTCCATCACCTGTCTTGTAGGTTTAGACATTGTGGGGATGGGATTTGGGGAAAACTCCAGGTATTGAGTATTGAGGAAATGGGAGAGTGATTGACAACATCCCCTTTCCAAAGGGTGTCCTGCAGCTCTGGGCAATGCTGGCAATGCTTCCTATCACACATTGCTATAGAAAATGTTCCATGAGGACTTCTTCTCTGTGAAAAAAACACCTTCCTAACAACAAAAACAAAAAAACAAAAAACAAAATAAATACAATACCAGAGAGACAAAAGAAACAGATATTGATTTTTAGTTTGGATCCTTCCAGAGAGGAGTCTATGCAATCACATGGTCCCTGCCTGTCTGCCTTCCCCACTCCTACCCCCTCTGTAGTTTTTGAGCCCTTTGGCCAATTCCTGGCCAATTTCTACCCAATTTGACAGAAGGAAAGAAGTCTCAGAGATATTAAATTTCTATAAATTTCATTAAAAGGAGGTGGCTGGGTAGGAGACACCAGCTATTACAGCAGCCCCACGAGACCAGGGCTCCAGCATATGCAGAGCCTTTGTTAGACATCACACAGCGGCTGAGGAGAAAGACTTTTCTGTACAAGCAATTCCAGGGAAAACAGAAAACATCTTTGACCAGCCCTTGCACCTTCCCAGCCGTGAGGGGAACGTGGCTGGAGAGCCCTCGGAGGCAATGTTACATTTGTTCCACTGCCTGTCCGCGGCTTGTTCGTTCAGAAATGAACTTGTAAGGCCTGGAAACAGGTCACGAGCGGGAGGGAGGAAACATTCCAGCCTCGTTCCCCGGTCTCCACACCGGAATAAATTCCAGCCATTGAGATCTGCCTGATTTCTTCCCCCACCCCAGCGCTCCTTGAGGTCTTTTTTTTTCCTCGGCTAAAAACGCTGAGCTCCAAATTGGGAATTGGTTCCGAGCGTGCCCAGCGGGGAGAGGGATGGGGAGGAGGCAGCTGGGAAGGCCAACCAAAAGCTCAGTATTATTAAGATTTTTAAGATATACAGTTTTGATAAAAGCTTGCAAGTAGCAAATTTGCTATCAAGCCTAATGTAGCATGGCAGATTTTGTCTGAGCTAGCAAAGGATCACATTTGCAGCTCCTCTGAGGCGGGGAAGTGGGCTCAATAGGCTATTTTCCACATCCATGCTCTGTTCCTAAAAAAAAAAAAAAAAAAAAAAAAGGAGGGGGAAGCAGGGAGATGGAAAGGAAAATAAAGACAGTTTCTTTTTTTGCACTTTCCTCTGATTTTGCATGTGTTTGCCCTGAATGTTAATAGTCAATAACCTGCGCTCTCAACTCAGGTTTTACCGTGGGATTTGTGTTTTGCTGGGTCTGCAGAGTTGCTTAGGAACACTTCCAGACGGATTGCAGGATTTTGGCAAGTCTGGCATGTTCCCAATCTGTTGGCATTTTCGTTTTGACCCTTTTTCCATGGAATTAATACTCCTCTGCATCTCCCTGTGCTGCGCTGGGGCTGCGAGGCTGCCCGAGGGATGGGGGAAGGTGGAGACAGCACAAAATAGCCATCAAAAAAGTTGGGGTTGTTTGATAGGGACATTAATCAGGGCCTGATTTCTGCCATCCTAGCTTGGGTTAAGGGTTATATTCAAAAGTGAGAGTTTTGGGGGAGAGATGTTAGTTTGGCAGTCCCACCATCACCCAGGGCTAACACAGAGTGAGGATATTTACAGAACTGTGGAGTGACAGGATAAGGGGAATGGCTTTAAACTGCCAGAGGGCAGGGTTAGATGGGATGTTGGGAAGAAATTCTTCCCTGGGAGGGTGGGGAGGCCCTGGCACAGGTTGCCCAGAGAAGCTGTGGCTGCCCCATCCTTGGAAGTGTCCAAGGCCAGGTTGGTCGGGGCTTGGAGCAACCTGGGCTGGTGGAAGGTGTCTCTGCCCATGGCAGGGGGTGGAACAAAATGATCTTTGAAGTCCCTTCCAACCCAAACCAGTCCATGATGATCTCTGGTTGTCACTGGCTTCCCATGAAAAAATTCCAGCTGGATTACAAAGTCATCCAGTTTCAGCTCTGACTTTGGGCAGGTTGTTTGCACGCTGACCACAGTTCTCCCCATTCCATTTTGTGTTAAATCAGTCTTGCCAGCTCATAATCTTTGGTTTGTAGTTCAATAAGAAATGCTGCAAAGCCACTACGTGGGCTCCAGTTTGGCCTGTCTGTCACTGAATGAGACCCAGCTGGGGGTGGGATTCCTCACTTGCCTTCTCAGAGCAATAAAACACATATTTAGACATGGCCTGAAGGAGACTGGATGTTTTCCTGTGCTGATATACTCACATTTTTCTCATGCATGAAGCCACTCTTCTTATTTTAAGAGACTGTGGCGTATTTTCCTGCTCAGGAGAGCATGGGGAGATGGCTTATTTTTTTATGGGATCAGGCATGTGTTTTGCTAATGCTCTCTGCGATGTGCTACTGGTTTTATTTGCATCATTTACTGTCACTCTGTGGCTTAGTGACCCAATGTGCTTCTGCTCTGGCTCCCAGCACCAAACCTGAGCATCCTGCAACCTCTGGATCCTGTATTATCCTTTTTGCTTTTCTTTTCTCCCGTTTCTTTATGGCATTTGGAACCTCGTGCAGTTTATTAATGCTTCTTTGTCACTGCCTGCCTGATGGGTTTTCTTTCTGCTTCCCTGCTGCATCCCTAATCTTCCAGTCTTGGCTTCATTTAAGGGGGGGGGAAATCAAAACCCTGCTGCTTCTGCTAAATCAAGTGGTGTTTGTGTTGGGAAATGAGAGAGTGTGATGCCATCAAACTCACTTATTCTAGAGCTCAGCTAGGTTTGCAAATCAGGTTATGTGGAGCCAGGGAGCTCGTGGCTTGGCAGAACAGCCCCCATGGCCCGTGACAGGAGGGTAACTGCTTATTGCCCCCCATATTTTAGGAAAAAATATGGGGTTTGTCTCTTTGAGGGAGATGCTGAGCCCCCGTGGGGCTGCCCCTCGTCCTCCCCAGCCGCAGAGCTGGGCCAGGGTGACGTCCCCCGGGGCTTCCCTGAATTCAGCCACCAGGTCGTGTAAAGGTACAGGACCATTTAGGCTTTTAAGACATCTGAGGTCACTTTTCATCGCAGGCTGGGCCGCTGCACAGTTTTACAGGGTCATAAAAGCCCTGACAGGAGTCATAAAAGCCTCCAATTGCACTGCACAAACCCGCGGAGTATATTTTAAGGGCCCCTGAGTTTTCATTTTGCTGCTTTTATGGGAACCCATAAAAGCCTCGATGAGCACGAGCCCTGATTGGCTCCTCAGCACGGAGGTAGTTAAAATTACAGCCGACGACAAATTGTTCCAGTCTAAATAAATCAGGGCTTTGCGTGTGGTGGGAGGGGGGAGCTGTGCTGCCCCTGCCCCTGTGGGATTGTCCCCAGTGCCCCATGTGGGACCAGCCACCCCCCCTGGTCCTTTCAGACACGCCCTGGCTGTCCTGTTGCAGGACATGGTGCATCTTGCTGCGTGTTGTGCTGCACTGGCCTCCCCTGGGCACGGTTTTCTGCTGCATCACTCGTCCTGCATTATGCACACACACGCTCCATCCCTGACCCCACCTTCCCTGCTCCCCCCAAACCCTGCCCCGTAACCCTTCCAACCCCAACTGTTCCGTAATTCCATGATCATTCACATTCCAGTGGCATTGCAGGGCTGTCCCTGCTTTCTGTGCTCAAACAGATGCTCGACTGGCTGTCACAAGGCAGGGAGAGACCCCCAGCACATGGCCCTGGTTGTGATCAGAGCTGCTGGGGCTTGGCAGGGCTTTAAGGCTGAATTATATTTCTACTGAGCGGTGTCAGTTTGTCAAAAGGGAAATATTTCATAGAAATGGCTTGTTGTGGGTTTGGTTTGTTTGTTTTTTTTTTTTAACTTTACCTGACTAGACTGAAATAAATAAGAGTGGTTGAAATTCAAATGTGATGTTTGGAAACCACAGCATCACACCTCAGGGGGTGGTGTGATCTGAAAACAGGAATATTTGGGATGAGTCCTGCCTTCCCTGCTACCTGGGGCAGGGAATTGTTTCTTGGTGGGAGTCTCCCCTGCCCAGCTGCTGCCATGAGAGGGGTGTGGTGAAGGTCGGTGTCATGGGAGAAAGGAGGCAAAGCAGGTGTACTTGGGGCAGTGGAGTGGTTGCAGCATCGAGCTGAGTGTCTGGATTTGTAATGGAAATTTCCTTGGCTGTTTTCCTCCTCTCTGCACCGTTCAGGGGATGGTGAGGTCAGGTTTTAGTTGCTGGGTGTGAATTGTGCTGCTCTCCCTATCTCGCCTCTCATCCCCACTGGCTTCTCAGCAGCCAGAGTTTTCCTCTGGGATCTTTCCACCTCTCCCCTGAACTGGTTCTCACCAGAGGGAGGAAAACTCAGTACCAGTGGCCTCCTGCATTGCTGTGACCATCTCCTTTTCCCCAGCTGTGTGCCCAGGGCACTGCCCCTTGTGCAAGGCCATTGTTTGCCATGGTCTGTGCCGGCTCCCAGGGGCCAGACCAGCAAAGCCAAGCCCAGGGGACCAGGCTCAGGTCCCCTGGACCAGGCTCAGGTCCCATGTCCCCTGGGAAAGGGACCAGCCAAACCTCAGCTGTGTGACCTTCCAGCCTGGAATCTGCTTGTCACAGCCTGGCAAGGAGAGGAAGCGATCAGAAAGGTTCTCTTTACTCCGTGAAGATAAATGTGTCTTATTTCTGTCTTGCTGTAGCTTTATATAGTAATTATATCAACTACAGCTGATCAAAGCATTTGTTAAAGAGAAAACTATCTCTCCTTTGCTTTTGTTACTGTTTGCAGCCAATTTGACAGGCTTTATATCTCAGACTACATTTTCTCTTATTTTCCACGCTTGATTTCTCTTTTTCTCTTCCTTCCCCCTTGTTGGCACCTGGCACATAGATGGATGTCCCTCCCCCCCTCCTCTTCCCCTTCCCCCTCTCTCCATCTGGCTTAATAAAAATGTTTTTTGAGCCATCTCAGGGACTCAGGAGCAAACAGCAGTAGTCGTGGGAGTGATCCATCTACCTGTGCCTCCTGTTTGGGGTGAGGTGTGACTGGGGCAGCTCAGCCAGGCAGGATACCCTGTGCTTTTCTAATTTCCACTGTTATTGTTTCTCCAGGTGTTTATGAGGGTTTAACCTCTCATCTCTGAGTTTTTCATGAGACTGGCACAAACGGGCTGCCCTTTTGTCCCAGCCATATCCACAAATCCCAGAAAGCACATCCTTGCTGCTTCTTTAATATTATTTTTTTTTTTTTTTTTAGGATTCCTTCTTTTCCCGTTGACTTTCCATCTTTCTTTAATCTCGTTTAAAACCTCTCTCTCCTCCAACGTCTGCACTTCTTTCTCTCTCTCTCTGTTATTGGCTTTACGGCCAAACGCTTTAATTTATTTGCCATACAGTGTCTCTTTACCACCGTCCTGGGGATACAAATTGTTGGAGAGACGTTACAGTAATATCCAGGCTTGGCACATCTGTTTGTCAGCGCGCAGCGTTTCCAGCTCAGCCGCTCAGGGACGGGCAGGAGGAGGGGACCTTCCCCAGCTCGAGCATCTGGGGAGGTGAACTGTAATTACCTGAGCCAAAACTGAGCTGGGACTGGGGGTTCCTAAGACAAAACGTGCCAGGAAGCCCCTCCTTTCCAAATATTAGTGCCGTGGTATCAGCCCAAATGATTTGCAGCCTGGTGCTGGTTAGTGATTAGTTCACTCCTTGCACAGGAAAAGGCTTGAATTGACATCTGGGCGAAGAGTTCTGTGTCAAAATATGAGCCCAAATGGGGGGATTTGGGGTCAGACTGCGGGGGACGGTTGTGAATTCGTGTCGGGGTGATGATCCGGATCTATCCCTCGTGACAAAGGTGCTGGGCTTGTGCTGGTGGGGCTGGTTGTGAATTTGTTTGTTGGGGTGGTGAGCTGGCTCTGGCCCTGCTGACAAATATTTTTGGGTGCTCCGTTGGCTTTGCATGAAGGACACACCGGGCACAGGGACAGGAGCTGTCCTTGTCCCCATTGCTCAGCAGGGAACGGAGCTGCAGAGGGGTGGATTGCCCCGGTTGGAGTCGCAGAGGGTCTCCAGCGCTCTCAAAGGTGATTTATTCCTGATGATGCCTTTTAGCAGAGAAAAACCAGCTGCCTTGGGCAGGGCGGGGGTGAGGCACCCGCTTGCCTGGGGCTAGGCTGGGTTTAGTGCTGTTAAATCCCCTCAGTGGTTCTGCCAGGCAGCAGTTGCCTCCCCGGTGGTGTTTTTAGCTTTTCCTTATCAATGCACTTCATAACTCCTAATGCACATTGATTGCTGTCTATTTTTCCTTTTATTTTTGTGTTATGCTTGATTGCTGCTTTAGCAATAAGAATAGGGCTTTTAGCCAAAATTGTCTTTTTTGGATTGCGGAGTCCTGACTTTTTGGCTCTCTAATAAGTTTTGTGTTACGAGCCCACATTTCTCTGTTGACATTTTCCCTTCCAGCCAATTTCTCCCATAATTTTCCCCCGCGCTGGAAATGAGTCCTTTTGAAGCCCTGAGTATATATATTACTGATTGGGGCAAGCCTTTATTATCCATTGTGAATGTAATCAGGTCCTCATCACTAGTTTCTTGATAATCACTGAGCACCAGTTCAGTCATTAATTTCGTCTTTATCCATCATGTCTTCTTTCCACGTTATTTGCTAAATAGCTCGGACGTGATTGCGACACTCAGCATCGGAGCTTGTAACTCTTTGCTTCCTTAATGTGTTTACATTGTCAGGGTAATGCTGTCCCCGGTGCTCAGGTCTGTGGGATTTTACTTTGAAGGATGCTCAGCCAGCTCCAGGGAGCCCGCACTGAGGAGATGAATATTCCTTTGTTGGATGATCACCGCTGATGGTCTTTAGACCCTGATGTTTCAACACCTCCTGCCCACGAGCTCTAATTTATTATCTCCCCAAATCAGGCTCCTCAGGACTGAGCTGTTTATCTTTTCCCTGTTTGCAGCAGGGTGTAGGAATTCATCCTGGTGTGTAGTTTCCCTGCTGTGCCTGCTTGGGTCGGTAGCAATCCATATGTATCCAATAGGTCGAAGAGAATCAAAAGCTCTAAAAGTAGGAAAATAAATGGATTATAGCAAGGACTTTGTCGGGCCGGTCGTTCTGATCACTCTGTAGTGTCAATAATATCACCTTGCTTCCTGTCAAAGAGATTTCCCAGTTCTTGTTGCCTCTTGGGAAGTCCTGGGGCACGGAAGGGTGGAGGGAGGGATGAGTGGGTGCAGAGGCAGAGGGTGAATTGGGGTGCATTGCACAGAATCACAGAATGGTTTGGGTTGGAAGGGACCATAAAGATCATCTTGTCCCAGTTCCCCACCGTGGGCAGGGCCACCTTCCACCAGCCCAGGTTGCTCCAAACCCTGTCCAACCTGGCTTTGGACACTTCCAGGGCTGGGGCAGCCACAGCTTTGCCAGGAAGGGTTGGTTTGCTCACTGACCAGCCTTGGAGTCTGTGCCCTGCTTGCCTTAAATGGGGTATCCTCACCAAACTAACACACCCCATTAATTTCAGGGGTTAATTAGCCAGGACAGGGCTCAGTCCTGCTGGGCTCAGAATTCCTGGTACCCAAACCAGCTTTCTTATACACTTCCAGGGCTGGGGCAGCCACAGCTTTGCCAGGAAGGGTTGGTTTGCTCACTGACCAGCCTTGGAGTTTGTGCCCTGCTTGCCTTAAATGGGGTATCCTCACCAAACTAACCCACCCCATTAATTTCAGGGGTTAATTAGCCAGGACAGGGCTCAGTCCTGCTGGGCTCAGAATTCCTGGTACCCAAACCAGCTTTCTTATACCTGCCCTGAGCCTCCCTCTGCTCCTGCTCCTGTGCCAATTAGGGAGACCTTCAGAGCCTTTCCAGAAGGGTTTTCAGAGCTCCTCTGAGTCCTGCCAGGTGAAAGCTGAGGCTGCAGGCATGAAAAACCCAGACTTCCAACTGCTGCTGATCCCTGAACTGGGTGTAAAACGAGCTGAGGGATGACAGGGGCCTCAGGGGGGGAAGGCACAGTGACTTGCAGGGTTGAGCTGAGTCCTGGAGACACCTCTGCTGTCCTCCTCCTCCTCCTCCCTCAGGGATGTGCTCTGCTAACTTCTCTTTCCTTGACAAGCTGCTGTGTTCCCTCTTGGCTGCTTCTGTCTCATGCCTGGACTTGGTCTGCAGGGATCCAGCACTTCACACAGGGAATGAGCCTCGCCACAGTTACATTAGGCTTATAAAAATTTAAAAAAAAAACCAGATGCAAAAGGCCTGTGAAATCTGTTTCAAACCACAGACTGATTTTTTAGTAATGGTGGTTTGCACCAAACATCCCCAGAAGTGGGTTATTTGCTAATTCTTGCTGTGTCCTGCCTGGCTGGCAGTGCCTG
>NW_021940545.1:2656964-2665161 GCF_001715985.3 Manacus vitellinus
GGCCTGGAGGTTTGAAAATGTTGGGGTTTTGCCACTTGGACCAATTGTGTGCTCAGGACAAAATCCCTTTGACCAACATGTGGAGCTGGAAGTGGGGTTTTGGTGGGTACAAAGACCCTCAGCCCCATCAGGGATCAACAGGGAGCATCTCCAAGGGCGACTCGTCCCAGCCTGTGCCAGATGTTCAAGACAATTAGGAGAACTTGTGCTACAGGACAACCTTAGACTGCTGCCATTGCTATAAACAACATGGTAACAGAAATCCCAGCTGGAAAGACAAATCCCACCTTTCCAGAGGCAATGCCACTGGCTGGGGGCTGTAGCACAGGGAAAAATCCCAGTGCCCTGCCTGCTAAAGCAGCAGCCTGGGGTGCTGTCACTCCCTCCAAAACCAAGCAGCAAATCTCCAAATGGACTTTAAAATTCTTGATCATGTCCTCTTTGATCGTGTCCTTCTCCCTTCTAACCCACATCTCATCTGGCCGTCACCTCTCCTCGTTCTCACTCACAGTTCCAACTTCCCTTCCTCCAGAGGCATCAGCCCCTCTGGATAATGTGCCCTGACAGCTCCTCTTAGCAGAGCTTTCAGCATCGGTGCTCAGGGCTCTGTGGAAATGGAAGAAAATCCACCTGCTGAGTGCTTTTATGGGCTGAAAACAAACTGCATCCAACACCCAGCCCAGGCACCTTCTGCCATCCCCAAAGCCAAGCAAAACCTCGGGAGGCTTAAAAACACACCGTGGCTGAGCTTTGGGATTTTCCTCCTCTCTTTTTCTGCAGCTGTGAAAAATGAAGGATGTGGGAGATAATTTCGCCAAGAGAAAATTAGGTGGTAGAGAAGTGCTGTGTCTCATTTCTCAATCCACCCCCAGGTCCCTCACAGTTCCCAGGGCAGAGGAAAGGGCTGGAGAGCTGCAAGCTCCTCGTGCTCTTGGCATGGGCACAGATGCTGTGCCAGGACAAGGCACCTGTGTTAAATTCAGGCTGTGCCTCTAGGATGCATCTCAGCTTTACCAAATCCCCCTCATTTCTGAAAAGATTAACGCTGCACTTCCAAAAATCCTGTTTTTTTGATAGCCTCTTTGCTTTGCTTGCCCCTTTTCTTCCTATTTTCTCTCCCTTTCATCTCCCCTCTCATCCAGCACTTCTCACTGTCATTTGTCTCTTTGCTGTACACACATGGAGAGGGTCCCTTCTGTTATCCAAGCCTTGGGACCTTCCTTTGGGTTTAATTAGGAATGAGTGAAGGCAACAAAGTGGTTTGTAATGGGCAGCATCCAGCAGTGGGATGCTGGTGCAGGGATGCAGAGCTGGGTCCTTCCCGTGCTGCTGGAGAGGGAGCTGGATATGTTCCATTTCGTTGTATGCTTTATAATTTCACCTATTGTTTTAGGATCATATAATTTACTTTGTTTTAAATACAAGGGCTGCATAAACCGCCATCTGTATTATTTTGTGGACCCTGACATAAATTTCCATTATGGTGCTTATTAAAATGTCTCGTTAATACCCTGAGCATCGACAGCGCTTTGCAAATGTGTGGTTTTCTCCCCCCTGCCTTGTGAATTGACTGGATTTATCCCTGCCAGGAGTCTTTTGGAGGGGGATGCTGGGAGGGAGGGAGCATCTTTTTTATCTCATCCTGTTCAGTGAAGCTTGTGCCCCTCACAGGGGCTCCCAGGCCACCTGGGTGTGAGTAAGTGGAGGGCAGCGAGTCCTGCCGGGACAACGCAGCCATCAAATACACCAGGATTAAGAACTGGAAAAGCTTTTATGAAATATGTGTTCCTCTTTCTTTTTACCCCGCCCCACCCCCAAATCCAAATATTTCCTGCGAGCGCTGCTGCTTTATCAGGGCAGGGCTTTTCCTAGAAGAGATCTTTTTATTCTGCTCAGTGTTTGTGCGGTGTCTAGCCAGGCAGAGATCCCGTTCTCCATGTGTTCCTAGGCATCCTTCTAATAACCGTGGTTAATAATGAATGACAACCATTAAATCACTTTAAATATGTACGAGCAGCACGATGGAGACCCTCGATTCCCGGCACTGGTAATGCCAGTCAGGTGTGGATAAGCACGTTGCTCTCCCGTGCCACGGCCACAAAAGGGGGGACCCTGTAGAGAACTGGGGTAATTTGCCTGGCTGCTGCTTTATTTAGCAGCAGTGCCTGGAAATGGAATGAGGAGAGAGATTCCCACGTCGGCTCTGTGGGTCGGGAGGGCATTAGTTCATCGCGGCGCCGACGGAGATTATGGGAGGCAGCAGCTGCTCCTCCTTTGCAGGGCTCGGGAGGGTGAAGCTCGTTTTGTGGGAGCTTTGTTCCCGCAGGCAGAAATAATCCAGATTATGGGGACCTGCTGTGCTTGTGGAAAACGGTGAACAGCCATCCAGGAAGGCCTCTGTGCCCATAAACTTGGTGGCTGACTGGGGGCTGTGCTACGTCTCTCTACAGATATCCCAGAATCTCAGAATATGCCGGGTTGGAAGGGATCCACAAGGATACTGGAGTCCTCAGCCTTTTCTCATAGGAGAGGTACTCCAGCCCTCTAATCAGCTTGGTGGCCCCCTTTGGATCTGCTCCAACAGGTCGATGTCCTTCCTCTGCTGGGAACCCCAGAGCTGGAGGCAGCACAGCAGAGATAGACCCAGATACAGAGATATGGAATGTGTCCCTTCCACAGTCCCCATCTCCTGCCCTGATGATGGGCCATCTCTCTCTGGCAGGATCCAAGGGATGCTTTAACCCTGTCTGGTTGAGTCTGAGTCACCTCAGCCTCTGCTCCAACAGAACTGGTCCCTGCTTCCTGCCTTTGTCCCATAAATCTGCCCGTATCACTGGGAACAGGATGAAGGACAGATTTGGGCAGAGCTGTTAGGACCACTCAAAGTTTCAAGCAGCCATGGGAGATGAGTGTCCTGTTTCTTCTCGCCCAGGGTGGTGAGGCTGCCACCCCCATGAGGGGGGATGAGGTACCTCCAAACCCTTCCCAAGCTCCCTGTACCCCTTCTAGAAGCCAGTCCAGCATTAAGCAAACACTCCCCTATTTTACCCACCCCAACCCTGCACTAGAAAACCACAAACAAGAGCAGAATTTGTTCCTCTCTGCTGCTGCTCACGGGATTTTCCACTGCCCTGCACCTTGTCTTTCCCACTCCTGTCCCCACGGTCACTTGGTCCCAGCATCCTGCTGAAGTTCCAAGGAGCCTTTGGAAGATGAGGCATGAGTGGTGCCCAGATGCTTTAACTCAGGGTGGCTGCTGGAGGTGTCTGTGTGCCCTGGGGAATAACGGAATGATGGAATGGGGCAGGAGATGGCAAAACTGAGCTGCTGTTTCTGGCTGCTCAGTGGAGCAGAATGACAGGAAAAGCCTGTCCTGCTGTGACAAATCCCCCTGGTCAGCATTCCTGACCAGCTGAAGGAAGGAATGACGAAGCAGGATTGGGGAATGTTGAGGGAAGGGTGGGAGTGCAGAAGGTAAATTATTTAAGGTACAATCATTACAACGATGGGGAGAGGCAGGAAAAAGTAAATTTTTTTGCTTTTCGCTTGGCTTGCAATATTGAAAATGGGGGGAAAAATCATTTGGGATCAAGCTGGAATGCAACCTTTGTAACTGACAGCTGAAGGGATTCGGGGATTGACGCTGGGTTGATTATTTCTCATTCAGTGAGAGCTGAGAAAAGCTTTGCTCGAGTCTTTTCACAGGGAGACAGGCCAGAAGGCCAAGAGAGCAGCAAAATCCTTTGGGATTGTGCCTGTAGAGGTCTGTTCCTACTGCTGTTCTTGATCTGGAAAAGCAGAGAGAAGAGCAAACTCCTGTTGCCTCTCCTTTGGATGGCACCTGAGGCTTTGCATGGATAAATCCCACAGGTTTTGGGCAGCCTCCTGAGGCATCCCCACACTCCTGGGAAGGCACTGCTTTTACCCCTGCTCTGTTGGTGCTGGGCTTCCCTTCCTTGTGTCACACAGCTGGGCTGGCTGGGTGGGGATGGTCCCATGCCACGGTGGGAATTTCCCAGTGACAACTGGCTCCTTTTTCCAGGATGAAGCTGCTGCAGCCTCCTGGATAGGATGCAGTGCTTCATCCCAAGCCCTGGCCAAGGCGATGCTGCAGGCTCTGGACAAGTACTTTTATAGTCTTTTAAGGTTTCCAGAGCCACTCTTGGAGGGCCGTTAAGACCTTCGGCTGGTGATAATTGGATTTGTAAGACAGTGCAACATGTGATAAAGTGCTCTTGTTGGACAGGATCCCAGTTTTCTTCTATCATTGCTATTAATGTGATAAATGTCGCTGTCTCAGCTGATAGGGCCGTGTTGGGTAATAAGATTGGAATCAGCTTTGATTTCTCCAGCTCAGTTCTGCGTCCTGGCTCGGCAAGAGCAGGAAGGGAGAGACCTGGCCAAGGTGCCCATCACTGGGCTGGGGGTCTGTGTCCCTTCATTCCTTGCCTTTTCCTGCCTGGAAGGGCAGGAGTTGAGGAGGTGGATCCAAGGCAGCAGCTTCAAGCTTTCAAACCTCTCGGCACGGGGTGGGTGAGGAAGGTGGCCTTGGAGGAGCTGGAGCAGAGGGTTGGATGTGTCAGGCAATGAAACCTCTCCTAATTAAAGCTGAGAGCAAACAAATACAGGACTAGGAGTACAGCTGGGAAGCACGAGTCCAATTTGGAACTGGGCAGCTGTGAAATTGGTCCCACTGACCACAGCTGGGGCTGGAGGAGGAGAGAAATCAGAGCTGGGAGAAAGTCCTTATGGCTGCAGGTGCTATTATTGCTCCCTGTATGTCTTGATGTACCACAGTCTACTGGAGATCCTACTTATTCTGCTCCTTGGGAGTTCTGTAACTATCCAGGTCGTGGGCTGGGGATGAGTAGAGGGAAAGGTGGCACTTTGGTAGCCCAGTGTGCTCCATCTCCTCTGCCATGGTGGTGGCAGCCAGAATGGGCAAAAGCTTTCCTTTCCATCGTGCTGAGGCAGAAATAAGGGGGTCAGGGTGTCAAACCTCCAGTCTGTTGGAGAATAATGGGAACTCTTTGTGTGGATAGATGAGAGATTTCTTTTAAAATCAAATAGTCTTCTAGCTGGAGATGTTTTTCCCCTGTCCTTCTCTGTGTCTCTCCCCTGGAGATGTGTTGTGCTTTGCTGATTCCTTGGGAATGGGATGTGTGTGCTGGGGAGGATAATGCTGCTGCAGCAGCAATCCCGTGTGGGTGAGCAGTAAATAGTTATGACATCCTGCTCATGGGTTTTTTTGCAGGACTCGTGCTTTTTCCTGCTCAACAAATGCCAAATGAAGCCTCCTTCTTCTACAAGGGTGGTTTGAAGAGGCAGCTGGAGGCACCAGCCTTTGAAATTAGGTGGCAAACTGAGCCACTGCCTATTTCTGCTGAATATTTTGTGGGAAATGAGGGCAGCAGGAGGAGATTGCTGTGTCCAGCCTCCTGCCTACCCCTTGCAGAGCTGCCAGCCATGGCTGGGGACAGAGAGCTGCTCAGGGGTCTTAAAACATCACTGGGGTTTGGTGTGGAGGTGGGTGGTGAGCAGAGACAAGTCATTAAACACCCCCTGGGTATAAATTCAACTGCGGGGACTTTGCCAGCCACGCAAGCAGAAATCACACGGATCTCCAGTGATCACCCCAGAGCTCTTATCCTCAGGTCCCCTTACTTAGAGACCAGCTGCTCGCTGCTCTCAAAGGGAAAGAGGAGCACACACTGTTCAAACAGCCAGGCAAAGTACCCTGGGCCTGCTGAGCCCCAGGTTGGTAAATGTTATTTCCCGTCTTCATTGACTTCCCGGCGTGTCCTTTCCCCTGGCTCTGATTGCCTGCCTTTCCCACTCTGGGAAGCTGGGGGTTTGTCCTTTTTGGTGATTGCTCTGATCTATAAAAAATAAAAGGGAAGGCCAGCAGGCAGCAGTGAAGAAAATCAAAATTAAAGAGCAAAACTATTCATAAATAAAAAAATTTCCAAGCCCTAAATGATTTGCCCTGTTTGCCATCCACAGCTTGGAAGTGATGGAGTTGAGCACTTGATCCGAAGCTGAGCAGGGTTGGGCAGGATGCAGAGAGGCAGGAATTGCAGCAAACTGCTCCTGTTCCAGGATCTGGGAGGTGAACTGTGCCTGGAGGGTTTGTTTTAGTGCTGGGAGAGGTCTGGGGAGTCTTGGAAAGCCCACAAGAGCTGCTGGGGAGAATGGAGATGGCTGGGATTTGGCAGCATCAGCGTGGCAGGAGATGGAAGACTGAGAGGAGGAAACTTTGCCTCTTCCTCCTTATCTTGTTGAATGTGGATCTCATTGGATTTTAAATATCCATCTGCTTCCCAAGGTAGTGGTCCTGTGCCATCACAGCAGGGCAGCCAGAAGGATTCAGAGTTTGGATGTGCATTGGGTTTTGTTTGGTTGTGGTTTTGCTGTGTCAGGGGATATTTAGGTTGGATCTCAGGACAAGGTTCTTCCCACAGAGGGTAGTTGGGCACTGACCAGGCTCCCCAGGGCAGTGGGCACAGCCCCAAGGCTGCCAGAGCTCCAGGAGGGTTTGGACAACACTCAGGGACAGGGTGGGATTGTTGGGGTGTCCTGGGCAGAGCCAGGAGTTGCCTCAATGATCCTTGTGGGTCCCAACTCTGGATATTCCCCGATTCTGTGTTTGGGCTGGGAACTGTCTCGTTCTGCTGCCAAGCAGAACCGACCCCAGCCCTCTTATCACTCCAGGGTCTTATCTCTGCCGTGCCTGCTCATTGCTGTCAGCTGTGGCAGCTTTGGCTCGGGAAAGGAGTGTCAAATATCCCCCAAAAATGTGCTCTGCAAGGACGAGAGATCCCAGAGCAGAGTGGAAAAGCAGCTGCTGCCTTATTACACCTGGCCTTGTACCGGCGAGTCCATCATCGCGCTGTCGGGACTCTGACACCTCGTGTAGCACAGAAATCCTGCTGGGGATAATCAGTGTTAGACAGGCAGAGAGATGGTGCCCTGCTTTGCCTAAGAGATGGGATGTGCAGAGATGGCACAAGGAAGCGTTTTCCAGCTGGTGGATAAAGGCTGGGCACAGGAGAGATGCTCAGGGGCTGCAAACCCCCTCCACCAGATGTTTGCCAGCGGTTGCTCCCGCCCATCATGATTTGCACTGAATTCCCTCCATCTTCTCGCTGTACTTCCAAGGCTACAAATGCCCAGCTGCATGTCCATCGCCACCTTGGTGGCCTGACCCTCAGTCATCCTCTATTTTAACTTTTTTGGGGGTCTGCTGTGCTTTATTGCAGCCCTGGAGCAAAGGAGTGCTCCTTCATGTAGCACTTTATGTGCCACAGTGCAGTCTCTTTTATTATTATTATTAAATGCTGGTGTTTTTTTTTTTTTTCTAATCTGGAGAGAACGGATATTTATAATTTACCACCTAGGGCTTGGTAATTAATATTTGTGTAGAGCTCTCAGCGATGTCTCGGATGTGAAATGTATTATATAAATAAAGGCCGTCTTGCAAGCGGCAGGGGAAGAGGAGGATTAAAGGAAAAAAGAGGCAGGTTTCTGCGATGTTCACGGGAAGAGGTGAGGCTGTGAAGGGATTCAGAGCCCCCTGCACCCAAAAGGGCTGTGGGAAGAGCTGCCTGGGAACCTTGTGTGTGTCGGCCGGGGGCTCCAGGAGCTCCAGGCTCTGCAGTCTGGAGGCTGCTCCTGGCACGGGAAAGGAATCTGTGCTCTTACAGTTACAGTTCTGGGTCTGGGCAGAGCAGAAAATATGATGCACTCGCAGAGTCTTGGGCTGCTTGGGTGGAAAGAGCAGTGAGGAAACGGGCCATGGAGGTTGGGCTGCAGTGGAGGTGCCACGAGGGGATTGTCACCACCGG
Organism: Manacus vitellinus; assembly: GCF_001715985.3. Classification (NCBI taxonomy): domain Eukaryota; kingdom Metazoa; phylum Chordata; class Aves; order Passeriformes; family Pipridae; genus Manacus; species Manacus vitellinus. The sequence goes on from NW_021940545.1 coordinate 2,664,809, forward strand.
GATGCTCCTGTGATTAACGGGTCCCCTCTCCCCATCCCTTGGAGCTGCAGAGGGGAGAGGAGGTTCCATGGAGAGCCAGCACCTCCTGGGCACAGTCCCAGGGATGTGACCCCCCCCGTCCTTAGGAAAGCTCCGTTTTTCCCAGGTCACATTGTCCTTTTGGTGCCAGGAGTGAGAAGGAAGGAGAAAGTCCAACCACCCCTTGTGGAGTCATCGGTGCTGGGCAGCTTTTCCTGTTAGAATCCCAGAATGCTGCTGGTCCTGGTCTCTCCATTCCATTGATTTTGGGGATGGGCAACACCTCTCAGCCTCAGGTTTCCTAATCCCAGCCTGGTTTGGGTTGGAAGGGACCT
>NW_021940545.1:2665879-2666995 GCF_001715985.3 Manacus vitellinus
TTTTTTTTTCCTTTTCCACCTTTTATCTTCTCTAGTTTTCCTTTTTGTCTGAATTTTTCTCCTTTTGTTTGGTTTTTTCTTTCCCCCATCTTTTCCTTTCCCCTCCTTTCTTTGCCTTTCCCCCCTTCTTTCCCTTTCCCCTCTTTCTTTTCCCTTCCTCCTTCCTTCTCTCCCCCCTTCTTTCCTTTCCCACCTCTCCCCCTTCCCCCTTCCCTTGTCTTCTTCTTCTTTCCCTTTTTCCCTCCTTCTTTTCCTTCCCCTTTTCCCTTCTCCCCCCTTTCCCCTCTTTCCCTTTCCCTCTCTTTTCTTTTTCCTCTCTCTTTCCTTTTCCCCCTCTTTTCCTTTCCTCCGCTTTTTCCTCCCACTCCTTTTCCTGCCCCTTTGTTCCCTTCCCCCCCTTTTTCCCTTTTCTCACCTTCTTTCCCTTTTCACCTTCTTCCCTTTCCTCCTCTTTCCCTTCCCCCCCCCTTTTCCCCACCTTCCATCCCCTTTCCTCCCCTTTCCCTTTGCCCCTTCCCTGCCTTTTCTTTTTCCTGCCTCTTTCCCTTTTCCCCCTTTCTTTCCCTTTTCCCCCTTTCTTTCCCTTTCCCCCCCTCTTTCCCTTCCCCTTTCTTTACCTGGCTTTTTTTCCCCTTCCCCTCCCCTTTCCCTTCCCTCCTCTTTCCTTTTTCCTCTCCTTCTTTTCCCTTCCTCCCTTTTCTTTCCCCTTCCCTTTTCTTTCCCCTTCTCCCCCATTTCCCTTCCTCCTCTTTCCTTTTCCCCCTTTTTTCTCTCTCCACCTTCTTTCCCTTTCCCCTTCTTTCCCCTTTCCTCCTCTTTCCCCTTCCCCCTTTCCTTTTTCTTGCCTTCTTTCCCTTTCCCCCTTTCTTTCCCTTTTCCCCCCTCTTTCCCTTCCCCCCTTCTTTCCCTTTCCCCTTCTTTCCCTTTTCCTCTTCTTTCCCCTTCCCCCTTTCCCTTTTCCTGCCTCCTTTCCCTTTTCCCCTTTCTTTCCCTTTTCCCCTTTCTTTCCCTTTTCCCCCCTCTTTCCCTTTTTTTTCCCTTTCTCCCTTTGCCCCCCTTCCTTTCCCTTTGAACCTCTTTGAACTGCACTAATTATCAGGCAGCCCTTATGTAACT
>NW_021940545.1:2667410-2740754 GCF_001715985.3 Manacus vitellinus
AAAGTGGAAACAACTTCATAACTGCAAAGTACGATCCGTGCAGGGGATGGGAATGGGAAGTGTTTATAATGTGCAGGGAGCTGATGCTGTGAGCAACTGTTGGAGGGTTTGGGGCTATAAATCCTCCGTGTGTCTCCATCCCTGGCCCTGCCTCCAGCTGCAGCACCAGCTCTGGCAGTCGTGGGGGGAATAGAGATATTTTATAATTCAATGAGGTTTTTTGTGTTTGGTTTTTGGGGTTTTTTTCTGGGAAATAGATCTAATTTAACCCTGTGTCGTTTGTTTAAAGGCTCTATTTTATTTGAAAACTTTTAAAGAGGAATATTTTATAGCCTGGGGTGAGCAGCAGGAATAATGGATGCGGGATGCACTTCTGGGATGCATCAATTTGGGGTTCAGGGACCAGCTCCTTCTCCCCCAAAGGGCAGAGACCCCCTGCCCGGCGGGTACAAGCTTTTCATGCTTCCCCTGACCTAGGGAAGAGGCTGCTTTCGGTTTTGGGGGCTGCTGGGGGGTCCTGGTACCAGTTACCATGTTAAGCAATAGGTGAGATCTGCAGGGATGACAAAAATGGATTTTTGCAATGCTGAGATTTGGGCACGGGGCTGGATTTGTCACCTGTGCACACTCCAGAAAACGGAATATTTACAGCTGGGAAAACGCTTTGCACCCGCTCAAAATGTACTGGGGGGGGGTCTGGGAGTGTCCCAAGCGATCCTTGTGTGTGCCACGATCCCAAAGCCGGGCGAAAGGAAACGGCATTGGCTGCTGCAGGGAAGATCTGAAGAGTCCCTCCATCTCCCAGCCGGCAATGGGAAGGTTCCCTCTGCTGGCAAACGCCAGGCTCTGGCCCTGGAAAAGCTCTCGGTGATTAGACAGAGAAAGGGTTTAATTGCGAGGTGCTTGGGAAAATGTCACTGCGTGTACACACACGTGATATCCTGTATTTACCGGGAGGAAAGGTGCTGGCAATCCTGCCTCCTATTTATAACCCTGCTAAAGGCTTGTCTTGGGACTGGAGGAAGAGCTCGGCTCTGCTCTGCAAGTTTTTACTCCTAAAATTAGCGCCGTGTTAGGCTCCTCAGATGGGTGGCTGTGAAATGGGTTGAAATCTGCCGGAGTGTGGTGTCATTATTCCTGCCATCATCATTAATGGCCATGTCCTCGTCTTTGAATTGGTGGGGTTTTAGCTCTGTTAGGAACTGAAAAGCTTTAAATAAGAAAAAAAAAAGAAAGAAAGAAAGAAAGAAAAAAGAAAAAAAGCTACCAGGCAAATAAAGCAGAATGGCTGTTTACCAGATGGATAAGGGGCAGAATTGCTTGAGGGATATTACAACTCCTTGTTTTCAAGATGGTGCAAAAGCACAAGGTAGGATAGATACATTAATTGATAAATAAATAAATACTCCTCGAAAACAGATGGGTCCCCCTGAGCCCAAAGCCATCTCTCTTTGTTTCTTTTCCAAGCTCGTGCTTCAGAGCAGGGGCTGAGTGTGCCCAGCTCTGCTCTGCCGCAGTGTGTTCTCGGGGCATCCTCTGCACCAGCTGCTTTTGCCACAGGTAACACATCTGACCTGGCTTCAAGTCTCCCAATTTCTCTTTGTCTGACAGGGAAAATCCCCCCTGCAGCAGCCTGAATGCCTGTTCTGCTTGGGGTTCCTTGCCCTGCAGCCAAACTCTGCTCTTCTGCACAAAGAGGATGTGTAAATCAGTAAATTAGCTTTCTTTGGGCAGCGTGGGGGGGCTCGTGGTGCTGTTCCCCAAAGCTCTGCCAGTGTAATGGGCTTTTGCAGTGTGATCTGTTCCTGGGAACAGCCTGTCTGATGGATTATTTCTAGTGTGGATGACTCTCAACCTCCTGTCTCCTTGCGGTGAATCAGCAGGACGGGCTGGAATGGCATCCAGGGCACCCACAGAGACTTCTCTGAGCTCTCCCTCACCTCATGGGATGTTTCCCAGCAGCAAATACCAGGGATAAACCTGGCCCTGTGCACACTTTGGCTCAGGAAGGTTTATCCTGCAGTGGGTGTGAGGTTGGTGGTTGCTCAGGCAGAAACCAGGGGAGTGTTTGGTCCTGTGGGAACTCATGGAGCATCCTCAAGTTGAGCTGCTGGAAGAGGTGGTTCCTCTTGCTTGTGTCAGAGCCACCAAGTTACCACCTGCCCTTTGCTGTCACTCTGAATCTCTGCACCTCATCCAGGCCGAAATTTGCCTGAATTCAGGGCTCTCATTGCAGATTTGCAGCTGTAGGACGGGGCTCGGGCTCTTTGCCTTGACCTAAACTCAACCCCAACCTGCAGCAGGCAGAGCTTTGGGTTGGGTAAACAGGAAGGTAAAATTTCCAGCGCTGGGAGAGGCTGCTGTGAGGCTGATTTCTACCCTTTGCCGTGATCGTTTGGTTCTGTTGTTGTGCAAATGTTTTAAAAATAACTAGGGAGGAAAAAAAAAATGCAAGTGCAGGGGGAAAGCACTGATAAACACAGCCTGAAATGCTGTTACAGGCAGACTTTAGAGCCTGAAATCACCTCAAATGTATTCTGAATTACCTTGAGCATATTTAGACAGATCTATTTTTCATTGCAGGACATTAATGTACTGACTTGGGGGATTTTTTTTCTCTGCACAAACATTTCTGTCACATGCTGGGAGGAAGGAGTAATCACCCTCCTTAGCAACAGGACAAGAAGAAAGAGTGCAAAGGAATGGCTGGGGAGATAGTTGGGGGCATGGCTGCGAGTCTGGACTCTGGGGAGTTATTTTTTGCAGTGCAATCCAAGGAAAACTGGAGCTTCAGATCTCACTTGTGCTCTGGAGCCTCCTCTGATGAGGCTGAGAGTCGATTTTCTTACTTATCATGTGCTGTTGGCAAGGCTGTCACGCTCTGTGCAATATTTGTATCCCTGAAGGTTTGTGAATTCCTGAGGTATCCTTGGCACGGGTTAGGATTTGAGGCGCAGATTTTATGGATTAATATAAATAGTAGCAAATTCGCTTTTTCTCCCAGGATCTGGGATATTAGGGCACCATCCCTCTGTCAGGCAGGGGCTCTGAGCAGGTCTCTGGATGAATTAAAGCAGAGCTGGAGCATCCTGTCTCCCAAATCCCGGATTTGCAGCTCAATAAGAGGGTTTGGGGTTGCAGCACCTCCAGCTCTTGCTGTGCCCGGCGGCGGGAGGACGTGGGAATGGGGATGCTCTGCAGGGTTGGAGGGAGGAGGAGGAGGTGGCTGGAAAAATCCAGCGCAGCTGGCGGCCTGGAGAGGGGTGGGAAGGTCTGTGAGAACAGCAGGTGAGGGGCAGGAGGAGCAGCGCGGCAGATGTTGAGGGGCTGGCCCGGGAAGGTTTTAGGAGAGGAGGATGCGAAGGCACCCGGCGAGACGGCCCCTCCCCGTGCAGCTCCTGCCGGGCTGGATCGGCCGTGCCGGGAGGAGCTTTGCAGGGAGGGAGAGAGGAGGAAGGTTTCTCCCCCTCTGGGTTTGGTGGCTGCGGCTCCTGGGCTGTGCTGGAGGGCAGGGATGGAGCCAAAGGCTTCTCCTGTCTTCTGGCACTTCCAGCCGTAGCCCTGAAGGCAAAAAGGGGTCTCGGTTCTCCCTCCTCCTCTGCTGTGACTGGCTTGCTGCCTGCTTGGAGAACCTGTGAACATTCCCTGTGTCCTCGTGATTAATGACCGAGGCAAAGAGACACCAGGGCTGCCACTCAGCTCCCGTGGTCAGCAGCCTCCCACCCAAGCTGTGCCTGACCCTGGGATGAGCAGCCTCTCCTTGGATGCAGGACCTGGGCTTATATAATATCCTTGGAAGCCCAGTGGCATCCCTCGGGGTAGCTGGGAATTAGATGCTGCCCTTTCCAACGAGGATTCAGGTGTGAAATCAGGGCAGCCCCTGCAGATGCTGTCGTGGCAAAGGCTGTAGCTGGGGGTGAATGTCCATGGAAAATGGCCTGGAGCATCCGTGCTGTCCCCAGGACTGGGCAGGTGTCCAAGCAGAGGACTTTACAGCAGGGGTGGGCTGGTACCTAGAAGAAATGGGGCAGAAACAAGGTGAAATCTCTCCTATTTTTTTCCCTTCCACTGCTGTTACTCCACCTCCTGTTCCTGAGGTCCTACTGCATTTCCACATTCCCCAGCCTTTGGCATGGCTGTGTCCTGTAGCCCTTCATGTAAATGCTTGATTGCTGCTTGTGGAGAGTTAAGAAGAGCAATATCAATGGTAAATATGTGGGGTTTTCCCTTCATCTCGAAACTTTCCCTATTAGAAAGGCAGATGGAGACGTAGAGCAATAGGTATGTTTAGTATTCTGCTAATAAAACTCCTGAATGTAGAGTCTTCCTGCAAATACACTTTAAAGAAAAGATTCTAGGAGGATTTCCCATCTTTTAATCAGTCATACTGTTCATTTGCCAGTCCAAAGCAGGGGGTTTTGTCCTTGCATCACCCTTATCTCCAGCATTTCCCTGCATGAACTTCCAAGGCTGCTGCTGTTGTGCTCATTCTGATTGTCATCTCCTCCATGGAGCCACATCCATGGTAGGGTTAGTGATGTCCTCTGGACATGACAGGGATTAGCTAACAAAGCTGCTGGATCGGGATCCACCTTCCTGCCTTTGGGAAGCCTGGTTTAAAACAGGCCAGCAAATAAGCTTGGATAAACCAAAAATTTAAAAAAAAATATAGAGATATCTTCCATTTTTTTTATTAAGTCAGTAAAACCTCAGTTGTCAAGAGGAGCGTGCCCTCAAACCAGTGACCTTGGTGTTATCAGTGCTGCCAGAGATCTTTATTGCTTCCATCACACTTGCCAGGGATGGAGTTTTCCTTGTGCTGGTGGAGACGTGACTTGTCTGGTTGCTTGGGGGGGGATGAGCTGCCCAGAAGGATTTTGGGAACAAGGTTTGCAGCATTTCTGCACATCCTGGTGCTGCAGCTGCATCCTTGCTGCATCTCCCTTAGTCCCCCAGGCATCCCTGGGGATAACTCCATGCTTTGCAAACCCCTCTCCCTTCACCCAGGATGGAACAGGACAAAATGAGGTTAACTGGACCACTTTCCCTTAAGGATTGAGGGGTCCAGCTTGCCTGGGACAGAAGGTTGGAGAACTTGGTGGATGGAGACTGATAGCAAAGGAATGTGTCTCAACCCCCCCATCCTCCCCAGCCCCCCCAGTTTTCCTTGTGGGAACTGGCCCCTGGTTGTTCCTGCCTAAATAAGGCAACAATTTGCCAAGTAAAAGGGGAAGAAAGTGGCTGTGACAGGAGGACAAAAGGGAACATTAAAAACCACCCAGCTCCTTCAGAAGAAAGTGGTGTGGGCTGGAGAAGGATCCTTGAAAAATATAAGGCCTGAGTCCGAAGGAAGGGAAAGGGGAGCATGCCAAATTCCCCTCTAATCCCCTCGACAACAGCCAGATATAATGGGTTGCCAGCCTTTCCCCTGAGCTTGTTTTGCTTTGGGCTGGAGATTTTTGCAAACTCTGGCATGTTGGGAATTTTAATCAGGGCCGGGGCCTTGTTCGTGGTGGTGTTTATGAATGTGAGCGGAGCAGAAAGTCCAGATTTTGCCCTTAAAAAAAAATACAAAAACCACCACAAAAACAACCAACTAAAAAAAAAAAAAAAAAACCAACAACAACAACAAAAAGCAAACCGGAAAAAAAATAAAAATAGAGGGAAGCTTACAAGCTGTTCCCATCCTCATTCTGTCCCGGCTGATGGAAAATCACCGGCACTTGCCTCATGTAAATGGCACTTTATCCACTGGAAATGTGAGTGCTGTCACCAGTGCCCAGGTCTGTCAAGCTTATCAGCTGAGCTACTGAGACGGAGAGATGCACCCGGTCCTGTTCCCGCCAGGAGAGTGATGGATAATAACGTTTGGAGGGGAGAACAGGCAGCGGGGCTGACGGACGGGAATTAAGGCGCCCTGTGGAAGTCCATCGCTTATTCACTCCTACTTTCATATGCAGGGGAAATGGGGTTTGCTTTCCCGTTAGTTTTCTCGCTGCCTTTCGTGCTTTTGAAGAGTCAACCCGGCAGAATTAATTCCCTTCTCCCCTCGCTCCCGTCTCTGCGGGTGTCATTCCTCATTTGCACCTGGAACAGGCTCTGGCAGATTTACTCTGGGGGCTTTGGGTGCTGAGAAAAAGAGGGATTTGGGGGGGGTTGCAGACAAAACAAGTAGAGGTGTGGGAGCAAGGGATGCCCAAGGAGGCATCTGCCATGGGGGGCTTGAACCCTCCTCCAGAAACGCTGCCCAGGCAGAGCTGTTGGATATGAGGGATTGCAGCCAGGAACATGGGGATGGAGATACCACCAAGGGCTGTGAAGGCAATGACATGGAAGAGGGATGGAAAGATGCTCCAGCAATGGCTTTGGAGATGTTTCAGTCTAAAGGAGATGTTTGCCCAGCCCTAAAAGAGGGAAGAAAGAGAGCCTGGAGATGGCTTCTTATAAAAAAGAGCAGCTGGGCAATGAAGCCCAAAATAAAAGAGGTGCAAAAGTTGATTTTATGGGAACTAATCATCAACTTGGTATCAATGCATGGATAGAAAGGTTTCTACTCTCCTGGGAAAAGAACCACCAGGAGGAAGGGTCTGTTCCCACCCAGTGGGATCTCTCCTTAACTAGCCCCAGCCCTTGGAGGGATTATTAATGCAGATCAGAGCTGTGTTCCATATGTATGATCCTGGAATATCTGCTTCTGGAGGGGACCTCAGGCACGAGTGCTATAATGTAATGAGTTAAACTGCTTGTTCGCAGTTCCACTAAAAGCAAATGGACTGGGAATTTGTTTTAAAAAACTGGACGGAGCTTTATCGGCCAATTAATCAGGATGTATAATGGATAAATTAAAGGGCAGAGTCAAGCGAGGCTGCCAAATAAAAACCAATAAAGTGCAATCTGCAAATGGACATGACATTATGGGATGCTGCACAACAGCAGCAGAGGGGGGGAACAGCACATGGCCTGGGGCTGCCCAGGTCCCCTTGGCTTCCCAGTCCACATCTGGGAGGAAAACCCATCCCGTGGCTTAAACTAGGGGAGGTGTTGCTGCTTGAGGGATATACCATTGCCCCTGTAAACTGGAAGTTGAATGAGCCACTGGCTGGATCCAGGGAGGCTGGAGAGTTGGGAAATTCAGAAATACAGATGAATAGCAGGCAACCCCCAGGGGTGAATTTTGCAGCGCCCACGGGACCGTGTTTTTTGCCTTTTTTTATTGACATAGCTGGAAATAGCAACATTTGAGGTCCCTGAATGCACCAATCACTGCTCCACTGCTTTTATGGGCACAGGTCTTCCAAGGAGCACAGGCAGGGGGCTAAAAGGGAGAGCTGGCAGTGGCAGGAACGAGATGGAAGAGGTAATTCCTAACTCTCCACAGCTGATCAGAGCCTGGAGGAGCCGCGTGGAGCTCCCTCAGCACAGGGACCCCTCCGGCTGCCCCTGGCCCCCGGGGAGGCAGCAGGAGCAGCAGCTTGGCAGATTTGTGATCCTCCTCCCCACGTGCCTCCGTGCATGGGGAATTTTGTCCCCCACAATTAAACCCAAGCAGCAAATTGACTTTGCAGGTAGGGCTGGGGGGGCTCGGCTGTGGGATGGGGGGTGTTTTCCCTCCAGGCTGAGTTCCTGCAGTGCTCAGGCTCCACAGCCAGGTTGTGTCTGTCCTTTAGGTTTAAAATATAAATAGACTTTGCTCTCTGCCTGCCATGAGCATCGTGCTTCCTTGGGCTTTATGTTGTGCCAGTCATAAAATTGGGAGCCCTTCCCTCCAGGTGATTAGGGCTCTGTTGGGCTTCCTGGGAAAATGGGGTGGCATCTGCTTCTCCAGCACTGGGTGTCATCTCACAGCTCCGGCTGGGGTCTCTTTCAGGTCACTTGGCACATCACAAGTGTTTGATGCATCCTCTGAAGGGACAACAGAGGTGTGAACCTGTCAGGAAGCAAAGGCACAAATAACCAGACATAGATTTTTAGTTGATTTTTTTAGTGTTTTGGAAAGTTCAAGTGTAAAAAAAAAGAAAAAAACCAACAAAAAACAACCGTGCAAGAACATCTTTTGGGCCCTTGCTAGAAAAAAAACAGCAGGGGAATGGCACCATCAGGGCACTGCAGGCAAAGGAGGGAAAGATATTTTAATTATTTGAAGCAATATTTAGCTTGTTGAAAGACAGATTGATGGAGAGGAGGTGTCTGGAGCTCTGGCCATGCCTTTTCCTCGGGAGCCTCGGATGCCAGACTGATCCTGCCGCGTGTTCCGTAGCATTGCCCCCCGTGGAGAAACTTCCATAAGGAAATCTTGTAGTTGAGAGACGAGGCCAGATCCTGACGAGCATATTGTTTGTGAGCAAACACCGACAGCTCGTTCCTCAGCTGCTCAAACGGCACAGCCATGTGTGACTCCCACCCGGCGCCATCAAATCCTCGCTCCTCGTTCTCCTCAGCAGCCATTCCCGTGCTGCTCCTGGTGATGCCGGGCTGGATTGAGACAAGGCTGTGCCTGGCGGGTTCTGGTGGACTCCATAAGGGCTTTCACCACTCTCCTAACCCTCATATTTTCTTGGAAAACCCCCCTGGGCACCTACCTGCTTTTCCAGGGTCTTAAACCTCCTTGTCCTTTCCCTGTCTTGCCCCCAGGGAGTCCAAGCTAAGCAGGGATTTCAGCATGTGTGTGCAGGATCCAGACTTCCCATCCCAGGCATGGAGAAACACTCCTTGTTTCCCTAGCTGGGGATCAGGGGCTGAGGGTTATCTCAGTAAAGAGATTGGGATTAAGGCTGGTGGGTGTTTTGTCCACTGGAGGGTCTTGGAGCTGAGGAGAGGCAAAGGGCAAGCCATGGTCCATCTGCTCCCTTGTGCCAGCCATTCCCATTGTCCTTTGGAGGTTGTGGTGTCATGGCTTTGGAGGAGTGGGGGATTGCAGTGTGAGGAGGGAGCTGGGCTGCCTGGGATTGCAGCACTGCAGTGGGAAAGGGAGCTGCTGGCATCCCTGTCTCACAGAAACACGGGGTGTTCATCCCCTCCTGCCTGCCCAGGGGCTGAGTGGCAGCCCTTCGCCTCCCTTTTCCTGCTGTTGGTTCCTAAGTGCCCTTAAAAAGCATCTCCCTGCTGTCCAGGAGGTGCTGAGGGATCAGGGCATGCTGGTAGGATGTATCCCGATGGGTGCTGAGCACTTGCACCTCCTGAGCATCCCTCCCCCAGGCAGCCTCAGTGCTGAGCTTGCTGAACAGGGGCTCTCAGGATTAGTCCCCTGGACCGGCTCCGCTTCCAGAGGCTCAGACTCAAAGAGGATTTGCCCAGAGATAGAGCAAATCTTCACCAGCACATTTGTTTACTTTCAAATCACGACCGTTCCCGTGCGCCCAGGCCGAGCTTTGCATCGTGTTTGCAGGGAGCAGACACCAAGGGAACTTGCTCAGCAAGGAAACAGCCCCGTTGGGTGCAAATATTCCCTCATTCCCACAGGGAGAAGGTCATGGCAGGGAGCTGTTGGGTGCAAATATTCCCTCATTCCAGGGGGAGATGGCAATGGCAGGGAGCTGTTGGGTGCTGTTGCTCGCTGCTCATGGCAGAAGATGCTCCTTGTAAGGGATGGTCCTTGCAGGGGGTTTTCCTTGCTCCTTGCCCACCTGCATCCCTCTCCTGATAAAGGAATCCTCCTCACCTCTCCTGAGGAGTCTTCTCATCGTGCCACGGGGCGGGTGAGCCGATGGCTGCAGCGGCAGGGAGAGCAGCGTGGGAGAGGGTTGGAGCCTGGAAAATCTGGGCATGTTTTCTTCGTTTGGACAAATAGCTTATTCTCTGAAAAAAAAATTCAGTTGTGGGTCGGCCAGCGCCATCTGTGAAGCCCTGCCAAATGTGGGGAAGAGTTCCAGCCAAGGCAGAAAGAAAAGGAAAAATCAAAAAGCCTGGAAAATGTCCATTTCCCCAAAACCGCTTTGCAAAACAAACATTTCGGGTCTTTCTTTCCAGATTACGTTCCCTGTTGACATGTGCCTGTTTAATAATATATATATTTTTAAAGGGTTTGGAGAAGCTGACCTCAAGTACTCAGGTTATTTGATTTGTGGCTTCTGTGTGGGAAATATTCTTGCTCCCTGGACACAAAGACACAGGAAGAGCAGATCCAGTCTGCTCGAGGACCTGTTTGGTGCCTGTACAGTGACTGTTGCCACCTGGCCCCACCCATGGGAGGGGGTACAAGTCTGTGTGGTGGGATTGAATTCTCTGGGGGAGGGAGACAGTTTTGGGGTGCAAATATTCCAACGTCTGCTTCGGCTCTCAAACTGGAAGCTGAAATTGGGAGCCATGGGAGGCAAAAATGACTGGGTTTGCTATTTCAAAGGTTTTTCTGGAAGAGCTGAGCTACACTTGCTTCTGTTCCCTCTTCCTCTTTAATATCACTCTTCCCTGGTACCTCCTCTTCCTCGACAGCCTCAGTTTCCCATCTGCATTTCTCCGACAGCTGTGAGCCCCAGAACAGGGTCACCAACCCTTTCTCACTCTTGGATTTTGATGAGGAAGAGGGAATAACTGAGGGTGGTTCCCAAAACAGGCCAAATCATGTAGTAATTTAAGTTTGATGAGACTTCTTGCACATCATCTGGCTGAACATTCTGCTGATGTGGACACCGTGTCCTTGGCACTGATGTTATCATAGAATCTCAGAATGGCTTGGGTTGGGAGGGACCTTAAAGCCCATCTGGTTCCTCCCCTTGCCCTGAGCAGGGACACCTTCCACTACCCCAGGTTGCTCCAACCTGGCCTTGGACACTTCCAGGGATGGGGCAGCCACAGCTTCTCTGGGCAACCTGTGCCAGGGCCTCCCCACCCTCACAGGGAATTTTTTTCCTAATATCCCATCTAAACCTGCTCTCTTTCAGTGTGAAGCCATTCCCCCTTGTCCTGTCACTACATTAATTTGCCTGATGCTTTTAAAACTGCTCTACCTGCAAACCCCCGGGCATTCCAGTAAAATATGCCTCCAGACCAGTGGCTGCAAGGAGGTCTTGGAGTCATCAGCTTGCTGGAGCAGTTTATTTGGCTAAATATGCCATTGATTTGTTTGGGCTGCTTTCCAACTGTGTGGGCTTTGTAAGTCAATACAACTCCAGTCCTGCTCTCTACAGTCAGTAATTGTGAGGGAGAGGGTTATATTTAGGATGTGCAGTGCTCTGTGTGTGTGCTCCAGCCACAGGCCACGGGAGGGTCATCACCAGGAGAAGAGCAGGGTCAGGGCTTGCTGGGGTGTTGCACAGGTTGGAGAGCAGAGGGGGAAGGAGAGAAGTGAGGGTACCACGTTTCCACGTCACTCAAGGAAGATGAGGGAGAGATGTCATTGTGTTCCCTTTGCTCCGGCTGGATGTGGCTCTGCTTCCTGAATATCCCAGAGTCACAGGAGGGGTCATGGTGGAAGGGACCACATCTGCTCCATCCTCCCTGCTCAAGCAGGGTCATCCCAAAGCACATGGCACAGGATTGTGTCCAGACAGTTCTGGAATATCCCCAGTGAGGGAGACTCCAGGCCCTCCCTGGTTAATCTGTTCCAATGTGCCAAAAGAAGTTCTTCTATTACAAGTTTCCACCAGCTGTGGGTCTGTCCCCCCTTGTTGTGCCCATCAGGGTATAACCTGTCCCTCTGTTAATTTTTGGTGCTGGTTGGAGAGGCCAGAAGGTGTCTGTTGGAGGAGACTCTGCCTGAGAAGGAAAAGATCCAGGCTCTGTCTCCTCTTGCTGTCCCTTCCCTCCCTCGTGTGTTGGGTTCAGTCCCTGATTTGGGCACTGTCCTGCTTCCCAGTGCAAATCCAGTCCCAGCAGAGTTGTTACCAGCTCAATAGTCGTTGTGTTATGTGATTATAACAGTTATTAGTGACTATAACACTTACAATTGACTCTACTAACCCCAGAGTAAAACTCTACGGGTGGCAAAGGGGTTAAATAGCAGCCTGCTGGAGCCAAGGGCAGGTCGAGTGGGACTGGTTTTTCTTTTCCCTTTCTCTTAAGAAAATTTATTAAAGCAGACAACATAAATACTCAATTTTCTCCCCTAGAAACACAGGTTTTCCATCAGACACCTGCAAGCCCTGGTCCCCAACATCAAGCTCCACAAACCTTTTCAAAATCGAGTCAGGAGGATTTAACAGGTCCATTTCTCAGCGAGAAATCAAACATTGCTTTAAAAAAAAAACCAAAAAAACCAAAAAAAACAACAAAAAACTACTTTGCATAACTACTCTGAAGAAGAACGGGCACACAGGCAGGCTGTGAGTGCACCCCCTCCCCACGGGGATGTTTTCCTGAGCTAATCACAGGCACAGCCTTGGTGTCCCTGACTGCGGGCGAGGTCCGTGCTGATTTCACAGGGAGCCTCCAGGCACTTTAATCCCGAGCCTAACGCTCCCCCCAAAGCCAGCCCAGCTCCCCATCAGCAAACACAGCACAGCTTGTCGGGCCACAGCCCCGCGGAGCCCGCGATGCCAATCAAGGCTCATTCACGGGGCCGGGCAGGGTCTTCTTGCTCTCTCCAGTGATGTCTAATTAGTATAGATTTAGACTAACAAATTCCTGGCTTGCAGGAGGGATGTATTCAAGGCTAATTCTGCTCCTCGCAGGAAGGAGGGGTTGTATGGATGCTTTTTTGGAGGGAGGGGAAAGGACACTCGGGCAGGGAGGTTGTTCCTTTTGTGCTCATTCAAGTGGATTTGCAAGTGGAGCTGCTGCCATGGGATCTTTACCTGTGCCCTCAACAGGCAGGGGCTTGGAAAAGCAGGGGGAATATTTGGATTCTAAGTGCCTTCCCCGCTCTGTTAACACTGTGCATGGAGAGTTTTCCATGGGATGTTGTGCCATGAGGCTCCTGTCCTGCACAGATGCTGGTTTTCAGTGCCTGCTCCCACACATGGGTTTGTTTTTAATGCTGGTATTTGTGAGCTGCCTTCCATCCAGTGTCACTGCCACTTCCGTGTCCGCCACCGATTGCCAAGGAATAAATACCATTAAAAAATGAATCCAATCAGCATCTCCTTAGGATGGAGAGAAGCTAAAAACAGTGTGTGTGCTGCTTCTTCCCCTTCTCACTGGGCTTGCTGCACCCCTTCACCATCCCAGCAGCTTTTAGTGTGTCTTCACCGGTGCTGGAGCACAAATAAAGTGTGGAACAAGAATTTTCCATATCCCTTGGAAACACAGAGGGAAGAAGGCAATGGTAGCCAAAGGATGGAACTGTCAGACTTGAAGAAAAGCTATTTCCAGGCAGGGAGGAGGTGCTAATTAAATTAAACTTGAGATTTCTGCCACTCATTCCTGAGCCAATCTGAAAAAAAAAAACAAAAACAAAAACAAAAACAAAAACCAAACAACGCTGGGAAAATAAAAATAATTTTAAAAAAAAAAAGTAAAACAAAGAAAAAAAAGATCAAAACAAGCAGGTGGGGAGGGGGTTGCTGACTGCAGGGTTTGCTGCCTTATCCACCTGGTGCCTCTCTCTGAGCACACGTGGCTCTGCCAGAGCCCTTTGGAGCTGCCTTCCCTTTGATGCTGTGATTGATTTCCCCCTAGGGATGGGAGAGCACTACCTGGGGAAGCAATTTAGGAGTATTTTTAGCTTTGTGAGCACCGAGGGGGATTCCACAGCAGGGCTGAGCTCTGCGTGCCTGAACCTCTCAGAGCCCAAACCCCGGCGCTGCGGGTTGGGTGGGAGGGTGGCAAGGGTGGGAAAGCAGGATCACTGCTGTAAAAACAGGGAATCCTTATAGATCAGCCTCCACATGCTCTGAAACAGGTTGCCCAGAAAAGCTGTGGCTTCCCCAGCCCTGGAAGTGTCCAAGTCCAGGTTGGTTGGAGTTTGGAACAACTATCCCAACCAACTTGGAATAGTGGAAGGTGTCCCTGTCAGGTGGAACTGGATGATCCTTAATGCCCCTTCCAACCCAAACCATTCTGGGATTCAATGCCAATCCATGAGAGATCTGCCCTGAGAGAGCACTTGGAGGCAGCAATTCAGAGCAGGAAGAAGGATGGAGGAACTTTGCTCTTGCAGAGGGCAGAGCAAACAGCTTAGGAAAGGCAGTCGAGGTTGGAGGTGTTGCTTGGATTGATGGTATCCAAAAAAAACCAAAAAAAAATCATTTGGGTTCAGCTCACAAACAAAATGTTTCAAAATGTCAGTGGATTTAAAATCTGGGAAAATATTCTGACTGGATTTCACTCTCTTGCCTCGGTACGACCAAAGCAGTCTGATGTTTGCTTTTGAGCTTTCAGGTTTGGGGCTGGTATAAAGCAAATGTAAAGGAAAGGTTGTAGGGAAAGACTGTTTTAAACAGAGTTTGGAGTTAAAATCCAAACCAAAAAGGCAGTGAATTGGTGTGTTCATGGCACTCCTCCTGTTGCAAACCCAGGATTGAGCAACAAAAATAACACTTTCTGCAGAGCATCTCATCCATCCCTAGTGATGAGATGGGGAGAAAGGGAGCCAGAGCTCCTGGGTGCTTTTATAGACTCCGGGAGAAGCTTGGACTGGAGATTTTGGATGGGCTTTTGAGCTCTGGGCAGCCAGTGGAGATGATTCCCACTGCCTGGTGCCACGCAGGAGCACAGGGAGGAGCACTGTGCAGGGACCAGGCTGGGAGGGGAGATGCCCAGCTCCAGCCCCCCTGGCACAGCCCTGTCTCCATTCCAGATGGATTTTCCCCTCCTGTGGGATTGGCCTTTGTGGAGCTGAGCCTGCTGATGAGAGCCAGGGTGCTCTAATTGGCGAGGAACCGGTCCTGAAATGTCACAAAGATTTATATTGCAGCACAGCCTCTCCAGGTGCTAATTGTGCTACAGGCCCTGGATAATGGCTCTGGGAGACAATAATCCCAGGCTTCCCTGCGCTCCATCCTCTTTTATTCCCTTTTTTATTCATTTGATGGATCTGGAGGGCTGGGAATGGTGAGTTCTAGCCATGTCCCCCACCTGCCCTGTGGGGAGAGGTAATTCTGTCCGCAGGAAAAAGTGGGAGCAGGTTTAGTAAGAGTGGGGAATAATAGAAAATGTCACTGTGGGTGTGACTTAGGGGTGGGATGCAGCTTTTCTCTGCTGCTGACACAGGAGAATTTCTGGATGGATTAGGAGTGTGAATGCTGGGAGACTTCCCTGCAAGTGTTCTGATGTGGGGACACTGAGCTCTGAAGGGGAAAGCCCCTGATTTCCTCCCTCCAAGAAAGGAAAAACCTCAGATGGGTTTTTCCCCCCAGAGTGGCAGTAGGTTGCTGAGATGAGCCATCTCTGATGGTCTGACTTAGCCAGTGCCACCTGATTTGGGTAGTCCTGAGCAAGGTGGAGGTCGCTGTGGGTGAGTAATGATGTGTTTTTGTCAGACAGGATAAGTTTTTTTCCTTCCCCAAGTGAAACAACAATATTGATCTCTCGCCTTGGTCAGCTACATAAAGACCATCTGCATTAATCTGATTTAATGGGGATTTAGCTGGCATGGGAGTGAACCTGTTACTGTTCTAATCTCATTTCAGCAACACACCGCTGCTTTTTTTAATACTGTTTTCCTTTCCCCCCATCTCTGCTGTTCCGGTCTATTTGGATCAGACTTTTCCTGGCTGGTTCTTGACTTGGTTTTGCAGCTTTTCTGGGCTTTTTTTCTGTGCTGGGTGTGCTCCCTGGTGGCTCAGCCAGCCCAGCCACCTCCAGTGCTCCCAGCAGCCTCAAACCCTTTTGCTTTTGAGTTTGCATCCCAAAATTTGAACTATGTTGATCTATTTCTCCCTTAATTATTGGTGACTCCCTGGATGTTCCTGCACAAAGAATATGCTGGTAACTTCTGTGTCCATGTGAGCTTTCAGCTGCCAACCTCTTCTTCTCCCAGTCCTTTCCCAGAAGCTGCTGGACCACCTGTTGAGGTCCACAAATTCAGCCCCAGAGGTGAGGGTTTGCAGCACCAGGTTTCCTGATTGTCAGTCCTGCAGCAGAGCTGGGAGGCCTGGTGGGTTTTCCCACCTCCAGATGGTGAATGGGATGAGAAGTACACGAGTATCAGGGGAGGGAAGATCAAAAACCATCTTTTTGGTGCTTCTGCTGGAGGCTGGGGAGTTCCTGGGACCGAGCAGCGAGAGGCAAATTAAAACCTTGCATTAATTCCATTAACGATGATCATCTTCTCACCAGGGATGAATTTACTGCTCACCATTAGTATTATAATAGACACAAAGTTGCCCCGAGATGCCCATGCACCATTAACTCCACCCCACAGCAGGGATGTGTGGGATCCATCCCGGGGATGTTCCCTCTGGAGCCTTCCCTGGGTGCTGATGATCCCACAGACCCTCCATCCCTTCTCCCGCTGCCTCTGTGGGTGGGAGAGGATGGAAGGTGTTAAAAGGCAGCACGAGGCACCAGTTTAATCTGCCAAGTGAGTGGCTCAGTCCAGCTGTGCCATTAGTGCCTGCACAGCTGGACTGCTGTGCTGGTGACAGCCAGGGCTGCTCGCCTGGATCTCGCTGCAGAGCCGAGTGCAGATCCATCATAAATGCACAGTTGCCTCTTGTAGCTCAAGTTTCTGTCTTAGAGTCGGGAACTTTGGGGGGTTGGGGCTTTGCTGAGCTCAGGTTTTCCGCTGGGGTGGTCCCTATGGGGTGGCACCTGATTTCTGCTGTGGTCTGAGCTCTGTGTTCAGTTCTTTTCTTCTGGAGGGGTGGTCAGGACTGCTGATTATTTCTGAATTCACCTTTAAGGTAGAGCCAGGCTTTTCCCACCTTGCAAGGACACCAAGGAGCTGGCCCAGAGGGTGCATCCACCCCGTGGCTGAGGAGCAGGTAGAGTGAGACCTTCCTGGAGCCAGGAGACATCCTATGGCTGGGGTTTCTGACCCCAGCCTGATCCATCCTCAGGCCATCCTGCAGTGCTGTGCCTGGTGCTCACCTGCCCTCTGGCCTTTGTCTGAGCTCCCACGGCAGTTCTTTGGACTGAGCAGATCTCTCTGCTCAGCCAGGAGGTTGAAGGTTTGGCATCATCATTTTCTTGGGTTCAAGAAAGTTTTGGGTTAAACCTTCTTTTCCCTGTTACCCTGGAAGCACTGCAGAGGAGGGTGTTGGGATGAGGGAGAGCTGGGGGACCTGGTGCTTCCAGTGCAGGGGGGGCAGTGGGAGCATCTTGTGCTGCTCCACGGGGGCAACTGGGAGGGTCATACACAGCACTGGGCATGGACTGGGACACCCAAGGGGGGGGTTATTTGCAACTTTTAGCAATGAGGGAGCCTCTGTGGTGACAACTTCAGCTGAGGTGTAGAGGAGGAGGAGGCAGAGAGGTGCAAAACCAATGGGAAATGCCAGCAAATGGCTCAGAAGGAGCTTCCTCCTGGTTTCGTTGTGGGAAGTTGTGTTTCCTTCAATGTCCTCCTTGTCTGCCCACCTTATCCAAGTCCTCTGGGTGCAGTGGGGGCTGCATTTCTTGCTGTGGGGTCCATCACACCCCAGGTTGGACATAAACCTCCTCAGATCCACCTGGGGTCTTAGCTGTCCCCTCTGGGGTGTCTTGGAACCATCACCACTTGCTGTGAAGTCTCTCTCAGCTCCACTGGCCAGATCCTTGCTGCCTGGATGGTCAAAATCTTGACCACTGCAGAGTCCAGAGCCTCAGGGCCATGCTGGGACATGTCCATCACAAAACAGGTCCCTTTCTTTGGCTCTGTATCCATCCTTTTGTACCCACACACATCTGTGGCTCAGGTTTTGCGGGCAAAAGGGATACCCTTGGACAAGCCCAGGGCTCTGAGACAGGACAGGCAGCAGGAGAGGAGCAGGATGGGGCTGGTGGCACAAAGATCAGCAGCCTTTTTGCTCCGTGCCCCAAGGCTTTGGGGGCAGAGGGAGCTCTCTGCAGTGGGACATAACTTGTCAGGAAGCACTGCAGAGTTTAGTGGCAGCGGGTGATTTTTCCTCCTCTTTTGCATGGATTACACTTGTTCTCTGCTTGGCCTTTTCAGCAGGGAGGGCAGTTTGGATACACATTACCTACATGGCAAAGTGTGCTCTAATTGGCCAAGAATTGGTCCTAAAATGTCAGGAAAAGATTTATGTCCCAGTGCAGCCTCTCCAGGTACTAATTTTTCTATGGGCCGCCAGATAATGGCTCCAGTGCACAATAGCTCAGTCCCTAATCAGGATACAGAGCTGTAATTGGGTTGAAGGGATTTAAAATCATTAAAGCCACATTCAAGGGGAATAAAAAAGGAATCTCCCCACCTTTTCCCCCCCCCCCCCCCCCAAGACAGAGTGACTGTGTTTAATGAGCAGCTCCTGGCATGTCACTGGTAATAGGCAGCGATGAAGTTGCAGCAAGAAGTCCAAGGACAATCAAGAGAGACTTTGTGGCCTTGGGATGACTTGTTAAGGAATCAGGAGCACCAGCAGAGCTCTCCTGTATCCTGCCAATCAGAGAGAATGGCGAGGGGAGAAACAGGGAGGGCCAGCAGATCAGTTCCTGGCTGTCACTGGCAAAATTTGGGGTCTTTTGGATCATGGGTTGATCTCTGTGAGGGGGTACCCCTTTCTCAAAGGATGTTTGTGCAGGAGTTAGAGCTTTAAACTAGATTTGAAGGGGTAAAAGAATAAACCCAAGCTCACTGGAAATAAGTCTGGAGGCAGCACAAAGCTGCCCAAGAGGAGTTTACTGAGCACCAGAAGTAAAAAACCCTCAGGTCTTGCCGTTTGGGTGATTTTTCTGGCCCAGCACCCAGAGCTGGCTCGGTGGTAGGAGCTGTGAGTCCAGCTCTGTGCATCTCCAGGTCCCTCCTTACTGCTGCTCTCCATCCTGGAGTACAGAGTGAGGTCAAGCTGGTTGTCCCCATTTGATGGATGGTCCATAGTGGTGTTTTGGTGTTATCTGATTGCTGAAATCAAAGAGAGCTGGTAAAGACCAGCAGATCTGCAGTGGGTGAGGAGTAGCAGGAAGGGTGCTGGGCAAAGGCCTCTCACACTGAGCAGAGCAAAATCATTTGCTCTTACTTCAGTTTGCTTAGATTTTTCCTTTTTCAGCACCCTGCTTCATCCTTTTGCCCATTTAGTTCCCTTCTTTTCACATCAGGCTGTTTCTACAGCGTTTTGAGACCTTTTAAATTCCAGACCCATCCCTCCAAAGCCCCTGCACACCCGCCGGCTCAGTGTCACCCATCCAGCAAACCCACGTTATTGTACAACCCGACTGGAAGTGCAGTGGGTTTTGTCCTTCAACCCTGTTTGGAATTCACACCCTTATCTGACCCACTGCAACTGCAGGTATTAATTCCTCCGGAGCTGCTGCACCCTTGACTCCTCTGCAAGGATCCTGGGGAAGGTGACGTCAGGAGACTCACTGACAGTGGGCAAAATACGATGTCCAGGTTTAATTGGCAGTGATTGTTTTGTCTCCTGTACAAAAGCAGCAAATCCCCAGAAGCTGGAGAGGAGCACAGCTGTTTATGGCGAACAGAAGCCGCTCCTTATCTCCTTGTAGCAACCTGTCTCCAGGAGATCACGGCTTAATTAACTCGCCTGTTATCGAGAGCGAAATTGTACAGACATTGTAAAAAAAAAAATAATATTAAAAAGTAAAAAAAAAAAAAAAAATAAGACGAGATGATAAAGCGGGAAGGAAGGAGGTGACCTGAGAACCAAGTGGAGTGAACTCTATAAGAGAGCCAAGGCACGTGGTGGGGTGGATTTGCACCTGATGGATGAGCCAGGCTGCTGGAGAGAGGGGAGAGCAACTCCCTGGCCCCAGGTGTGATGTGAGGGTGCAGGGCAGGGGTGGGCTTGCCTGAAAACACACATCAGGATTTCACTGAAGGGGCTTTGCATCCTTGTTGGTAAGGGACCAGCATGCACAGCTGGAGCTGGAGCTTCCTGGGCAGCCCGTACATCAGCAGGGGGTTGTCCTGCCTCATCCCGGCTTTTTGATGGATAAGTGCACTGTGCTGCTGGTCCTGGTCTCTCTAACTCATTGATTTGAGGATGGGCAACACCCCTCAGCCTCAGATTTCTGAATTCCAGAATGGTTTGAGTTGAGAGGGGCTTTAATCTTCGTCTCGTTGCAACCCCCGGGGCATGGGACACCTTCCACTATCCCAGGTTGCTCCAAACCCTGTCCAGCCTGACCTTGGACACTTCCAGGGATCCAGAGGCAGCCACAGCTTCTCTGGGCAACCTGTGCCAGGGCCTCCCCACCCTCACAGGGAAGAATTTCTCCCCAGTATCAGTATACACCTACTCTCAGTTTAAAGCCATTCCCCCTTGTCCCATGGACAAGGCCAAAAAGATCCTAAAAGGCGAAATAGGTCAGTTGTTTTCTGTGCACAGACTGAATGGCCACTTGCAGTCAGCAGTGTGGGGAGCTGAGTCCTTCCCAAAGATGCTTTTCTCTGGGCAAACCTCAGTCCTGGCTCTTTGATCCCAAGCTTGGGACCACCGGCCTTATCCCTGGCTTTGGCAAGCTTTCCATCCATCCCAAGCATTGTCCAACTGCCCCGGCCAGGTTCCAGTGCTTTCTCCCAAAAGGTTCACTCCAGAACACAGGGAGTGGCCATGGCAGTGCAGATCTTCCTGGGGATGTAAGGAAAGATATTGCTGAAGGAAATTGTAAAGCAGCATCTCAGTGAGGGATGTGGAGCCACTTAGAGCACAGTGCAGAGGGAGATTTGACAACGTCTCCCATTCATCGCTCAGAGTGCTCCACAGATCAAAGCCAGAGAGACAATAATACATTTTGAACTAAGAACATTAATTTGTATCCAGAGCATTTTAATAAATAATTTTTTAAAACCCAGTTCAGCCCTGTCATCTCAAGCCAATTCCATTTAATATCCAGCCCTTCGACTGACAGATTTTTAACACCATAATTAGCACGTGTGGCTCTTAAAAGCCTTCCCCAGTATACCAGGCCTTCTCTGCATTACAGCATCTCCCCTCCCCTCCTCCCAGCCCCCTTTTCTGATATTGTTATTCCATTTGTAGTTGTTTATTGTGCCTGCTGAGACAGACCAAAGACAGGAAGGAGCCAGAGAGATGTTCTTAGGGTCTCCTGTGCAGTGTGGAGTAAGCAGGGCAGAGCTCATGAGCTCCAAATTCGGAGCCTTGCTTCTAAAACTGTGTGTCTGATGAGTGGAGGTGGTTTCTGAAGCATTTCATTGTTGCTTTGTTGGGTCTTTTTTGTTTGATTTGGGGTTTTCTGGTGTTTTTTTTTTCTTTTTTTCTGAAGGGGAAGAGTGAGGAGCGCCAAGGGTTTGTTTTTCCTTAATGAAAGCTGAGGTTCTTGTATAGCCACATATGAGAGAGAGCGGGGGCTTAAAAGAAAAATAAGAGAGGTTATGGAATACTTGGTCATATTGCAAAGTTTGGCAGTGCTGGGAAATGTCCTTATGTGTTATAGGGTAGAACAAAGCTCCTCGTGCTCCATCCGAGGATGAAAGCAGGTCCAGCAGAAGCCAAACACAGCCCAGTCCCTTTATTCCCTCTTAAGTCTTTAAGTGGGATGCAAACTGTATACAGCACAGACACACTTAGATCTGAGTCTCCTCCCTCCAGCAGAAATTGTCAGTGAGTGCTGGAGCCTTTTGCCAGTTCCCTTTAGTGTGGGGGATCTGATTCACAGGAGGAGCAGGATTTTGTTTTCCTAAGCCACCGGAGTGTGCACAGGGGGAACCAGACCTTGTCCAGAGAAACGGAGACGCCAAATGCTTTCTTGTAGTGATTTTGTTCCACTTCACTCTTGGCTGAGGATGGGCCCAAAGCAAAATCCCAGCTCTGAGTAAAAGCCTGAAAGCTGAATCTGCTCCCAGCCTTCAGTTGCTGCTTATCTGTGATAGGAATCAAACCTGGACACAAACCTGTGTCTCTCCTCTGCAGCTGCACTGGCCCTTTGGAGCGTGATTGTCATGTCCTGCAGAGGTGGAAGCCTCATGGGCCTCTGTCTGTCTCTAAATCTGAGCATTTTGGGGCTGGAGGACTTAATGCTTTGCAGCAAGCACTGTGTAATTCCCAGTCTCTCCAGTTACCTGGGAGCAAGGCAGGCGTTATCCTTTTGGTTTTGCCACGGCATGAAAATCAAAACAAGGCTTTGAGGCAAAGCAACACCAAGCCCTGTTTTGCCATTCAAGACACGCTCACGTTATCCACATCGTGTGAGGAGTCGGTGGGGAGAGCGTTGAGGCCAGCATGGATCTGGGATGCTCACCAGCACATGGATGTCGGGGTGTCGGGCTCCCCAAACCCAACCCAGCAGGGTGTGGGTCAATGCATTAAAGCACAGCAGAGCCGATTTGGCCGGCAAAGCCCCATCCCTCCACTCAGCTCTGGGATGCCCAGAGCTCATGCAATGCAAATCTGCAGCAAGCAGGAGCAAAGCCCTTGCTCGGGCTCGTTATTCCGAGCGCAGCAGATGCTTTGTGGAGGGACACTGCCCGTCCCCGGCCGTGGCGCGGGGCCACAGCTGATGGCTGTGACAGGATGATGGGCTTTGGCACCTTCTCTTCTCCAGCTTGGAGCTGGCCAGGTCCACAGAGGCCTACAATAAAATTTAGGGGCTTGTGCCTGGCTTATTGCTGGCACTTGATGCTTCTTCTCGCTGCTCTGGTGGCATTTCTTGTCCCTGGCTCGTGGCTGGTTTGCAGCTGCAGCGTGTCTGCCCTCACCCTGATGGAGGTAATTGTCCTGTGAGCCTCAAAACTTGGGGTGGAGTTAATTCCTTGCTGTGATTTGCTAAAATACCCCCTCTGCTCCTCTTTCCCTGTTAAAAATTGCATTGAGTCACCTAAAGATTGCATGGGTTTGGTTCCTGCTGCAGCTCCTTGTAGCCTTTTGTTTTCAGATGGCCTTTTTTTGGTTAGAAATACAGAAATCCACTGAGGAATGACAAGGGAGCTCTGATTTGTAAAACCTCGCTCTCCTTTCTTTCTGGAGCCCCTGCAAAATGTAAAGAGCTCTTGTCCTGCATCCTGAGTGAACACACTTCCCCAGGTTCCTGGTATTTTGGGAGCAAATCCATTTACCCACAGTTAGGAGGCACTGGCAGAGGTTGTCCAGAAAAACTGTGGCTGCCTCGTCCCTGGAAGTGTTTGGATGGGGCTTGGAGCAACCTGGTCCAGGGGAAGGTGTCCCTGCCCATGGCAGGGGGTTGGAACTGGATGAGCTTTAAGGTCCCTTCCAACCCAAACCATTTGGGGTTTCTATGATTCTATACCTGATTCTCAGTGCTGAACTGGAGCCACTTGAAAACTGGAGCCTTAGACACAGAAATTTCCAAAAGGGGTGATTTTTGGTGCAGTAGCCAAGATGAGCCAGCGTGGTTGTCTCCATTTCCCCCCTGCTTTTCACCCACCACACTGTGAGCTCTTGCTAAGAAATTTGGGCCCAGGACATTGTGTTTCACAAACAGGTTGCTGTCTGGTGCAAAGGGATTCATCCCTGGCATCACTTGTAGCTGCTGTTCTTTCAGCAATGAGCTGCACAGGGTGAAGGTGACACTTTTCCTTAATCCCCAGCCCCAGAGGTTGAGTTTGACACGGGTCAGCTTTTGTGCAAAACAAGGGGAAAAACAAACAAACAGTTGAAAGTTGAGCAGGACAAGGAAAGTTCAGGCTGCTTTGTAATGTCAAGGTGAGCAAGGCGATGGCATTTGCGTTGGAGATATCCGGGACTCAGGATCTGGGATTAGTGTCAGCTCTTCTGTGGCAAACTAAATTAGGAATGCAGAGGCTGTCTCTGTTTATGATAGGGGGTTGTTAGGTGCTTCAGGTACTGTCATTCTTATTTAAGGATATATTTAAGGATTAACAGTAAGAAGTCCAGCATTAGCAGGAGAGAAATGAATGTTAGTGAGCTTAGGCTTGGAGGGCTTATTTTTGATCATCATCATGTGAGCTGCTTTAGGAGAGATGAGCTCCAAGATGGGGAGGGCGGGGGGGAGATTCTTGTATTTTTGCAGGAAAAGAAAAGGTTTTGCAAGTTTGAATAGAGATCAGAACTCAGCAACAATGACGGCTGCATGAGTAAAGCTGCATAACTCCCCGAAGCCGGTGCCTTCCCCGGGCTGAGGATCTGGCTCACAGCATCCAGCCTATTTTTAGCCTCTTTTTTGTTGTGTGTCATTTCTTTCTTCTCGTGCAGAATGTGCACGATCAAACAATGTCCACGGATTTCTTTGTTGTTCGAAATCATTCCGTGTTTTTAATTGGCAATCTTCGAGTTTCGCCTTGATCAGAGCTGCCTGCAAGTAGGTTAAGTTTGCTCTGCGCTGTCTCAGGCACTTTGGAGAAGTTCCCTCCTGATCCTGCTCCTTCCAACCAGGTGCAGCACAAAGATTTTCTTGCTGCCAAACGTTTTCTTAGGTGTAAAACTCCACGTTTCGCTTTCCCGGGCTCTGGCTTTGATATTTGCTTCCCACAAGCACCTGGCACCGGGGAAAAGCTGCTGAGGATTCACAGCTCTTGACATCCCAAGATTTTCCTATTTTCGAGGCTTCTCTTAAAGCAGAAACAGGCACAAAGATTGGTTCATTTGTGCAATGAGTTAAGTTGGTTCTGATGGCTGAGGGGCAGGAAGAGGGAGGTCTCACCACCCTTCTTCCAACTTTGTTTTGAGGAGTAGCATAAAATGTACAGCCCCGTTGTTTTGGGGTCTCCATGATTCTTGTCTTTTCTTTTTTAATTATTATTGTTAAGTATTACACTTATCAGGTCCAGCTCATCCTCTGTGGGGTGTGTTTCAGCCCTCTGCAGGGAGCCCTTTGCAAAACCCTTGCTGGATGCTGGAGCTGGGACCCCGTGACTCTGGTCCAGGGCTCCTTGGGTGCCAGAGAAGAGGGTGGCCGGGCTGAAGGCAGTGGATAAAAGTCAAAAAGATGCCAAATTTTGTGTTAAAAGTGCTTAACCAAGCTGGACAACTAGGGAGTCTCCATTACTTATGTGCTTCCTGAAGCTGAAACAATTGCTATTATCCCCCATCACTTTGCATGACCTACATTTGACTTGAAAGACTCCTGCTAATAATTAGTTTGAATTTCGGTTTAAAAATAAACACATTCATATTCTAGGTTTTAAAACAGGGGAAGAAATAAAGCCCCTGGATAGATGAAATCCCCACCTTTCCCTGCTGGCCTCCCCTTTTCTCCCCCCTCTGATTTTTGAATGCGCAGGGAAGAAGGAGCGGATTTGCAGGGCTGGGTGAAGGAGGAGGGTTTGGATGTAATGACACCACTGGGCATTTTCCTGGAAAACTGCAGGGGCCTCAGAGCTCGGAAGATTTGGGCCATCTGGATAAATAGGGTCAAGCTTGGTGCTGGCAGGGCTGAGGCAGCGCGGGGTGTGGGGACAGCTCGGCCTCGCCGGAGGAGCTGTGGAGAGTGATGCTCAAAGCCTCTGGCAGGAGGCTCATCCCTTCCCTTTCCCAGTTCTCCAGCACTGTCAGCATTGTGCTGCTCCTCCTCCTCCTCCTCGCTGTCCATCTGCCTCCTGGAGCATCCCAAGGCGTGGGAGGCAGCCTTGGGTCAACGCCTGGGGCTTGGCGGGGGGTGGTTGGGCACCGAACGGGCCGGGTGTTAATCAGCAGTCGTGGGGAAGAGAGGATGTGGCTCGTGGAGATGGGATCTTTCCCAGAGAGGAGAGGTGCAGCTGGGCTGCATCCTGCTGTCAGCTCCGGGAGAGGGATGCGTGTTCCTGGCAGGGCTCGGATCCCATCCGATGGGATGCCGCCGGTGGTAGCGTTCCCGTAAGGTGGTTGTGGTGCTGAAAACACCTCATCATCTGCCTTTCTCCACGCACCCCAGGGCTCTCTGCTGCTGGAGGTAGAAAATGCAGAAAGCTGTCATGGTCATAATGCTTATCCAAAATCCCAGTGTCCTCATTCAGTCATTCCATGCCCAAACTTTCCCCTCTATTTCTTGGCCTCCGGTCTCCTTTTTCCATGGTGTGATACCGTGTGGACGTGTCTGATGGGGGGTTTGGGTGGGTTTTGTGCTTTTAAGAGAAAAAGTGAAGAGGTAGAAGTGCCAGGGGATGTGTCCCTGGGAGATGCATCCTTGCCTGGACCAGGTGGTCCCTTCCCACCAGGTACTTATCCACCCCCATCCCTCTCGCTCCTGCATTCAGCACCGGTATCCCAGTGGGTTGGATTTTTGGAGTGTGTTTTTATAGGCAAATCTCACAACACAAGTGGCTGCACCTGGGAAAAAGAAAGCCTGGATTTCTGCTTAATCCAGAAATCCCCTAAAACTCCTCTCCGTGCCGGATGGCACCACGGGGGTCATTGTGGTTCCACTCTGAGCTGATGATGTGTGTGCACCTTGAAACGAGACAATTCCTGGTTCTTGTAATTCCTTCATGGCAAATAAATTCCAGTGAAACTTTACAGAGACAGGACCAAGAGACTCCTGCAGAAATTAGTGTGAAATCCTGCAGAGAAGTGGAGACAATGAAGTGCCCCTGGTGGGATCCCACGGGCAACTTTTGCCACCCATGAGAAGAGTTTTATTCTCTGGTTGGTTTGGCAGCACTTGCCCATAAGGTGAAATCCTAAGTGATGCCACTTCAGGTGCTATTTTTATTCAGGAAAATGTCAAATCCTTTCTCAGAACTTAGTGACTTGTTGTCTTGGTAATTTCTTGCAGAAACGGGATCTATAAAAATCCCCTATTTTCTTGGCACTAGGCTTTTCTCGTCTATTTTGGATGTAAATATTTTTTAGAATTGGGAAAAAAAATATAGTAAATGGGAGCTGCTTTAATTCCTCAAGAGGTGTAATTTCTCCCCTAGAATGTCTCTTGTAGGGCTGTGCACTCAGGTTTATGATCCTGGCCCAGTGTCCTTTGAAGAGAAGTCCTTGTAAAGCCAGATTGGATCTGCCCTGTTCTCTCCTCATGCACTGGTTCCTAATCTGAATCCTGGCTCTTGGAAAGCTGGAAATTCAGTGCTGAGCAGAGTTATATCCATTTTGAATTGAGTGTGGCAGCACGGAGGGGAAACAATGCTGTTTAGTGTGGTTTGTTTTTTTTTTTTAAATTCCCATCAAAGTTGACATTTTCAACAACAAATAATCGCTTTGGGAATAGTTAATTTCCAGATTTGAACCATTGTGAGTCATGTGCAAATAAAAAAAATAGAATTAGTGGGTGCTGCTGAAAACACTGAGATGTTCTGCTGCTGCTTCTGTGCTCGGGGGAGGTTGGGGTGGGTCTGCAATACTTCAGTAATAATTGTCTCCAGAGAGGAGATTTCTGATCCTGCCTGGTGGGGGTAGTTGGTTCTGTCCTGTCCTGGAGGGGTTGGAAGCTCTAGGCAGTCAGGGTGGCCACTTTCATAGGATCATGGAATCATAAAGGTTGGAAAAGAACTCTAAGGGTTCAAATCATTGGGTCGAAGGATTAACCCAGCACTGGCAGGTCCCCCACTGTCCCTGAGTCCCTGGGGTGGTGATGGAGGAGGAGGAGCAGAGCCTTGCTCTCACCATGATCCGTGTTCTGTCAGAGTCCACCTGCTGAGGCTCCCTGCAGGACGCAGGAAGATGCTTTGAGGAAGGCAGGGTGTCTTTTTGGGATGCTCCTGCTGGGCTCCAATGCACTTAAAGTGAGATGTGAGGGAAAAGCAAGGCAGGAGTGGCACGGCCCTTCCTGGGAGAGAGGGAGGTGATGAGCAGTGCCTTTCCAATCACAACAAGATCCCCAGAGTCCAAAAGGAGCAAGGCTTGGGTATAAAAGCCAGAGCTGCCCTAATAAAACATTTACTGGGGTTTGGAGACCTGTGCTCCGACACGGCACATACATATGAAATGATCAAAGTTTCCTTGTCTTGGGAGGAGCTGCCTGCTAATCTAATGCAACCCCTGGGCTTTGCTCACCATGACTCCGCAGGAAAGCAAACGCTGGCTCTGTTTTCCTATTTAAAAGATTTCCAAGCTAAGCCGGGCGGGTCACAGTTCAGGAAACAATAGGATCTGGCCTCTTAAAGGCTTCGGCAAAGGGGGAGCTTGGGAAGGCAGGTTAGAGTTGAGGATGGATTTGGCTCCATCTCTCAAGTCCTGTCCACCTCTGCCTCTGCTGCAGGTTATTGGTGCTGCCCTGGTCTCACCCCCTCCTCCTTCTCTTATCCTTGCTTTTTCCCTCCCTAAATCACCCTGTCCACTTCCCATTTCCCAGCCAAGGGCTCTGCCAGCTTTTCAGTTCCCAGCCTGAGTTGCAAAGTGCTGCCAGTGGATCAAAACCAAAGCAGAGGAGGAAAAAAAAACCCCAACCCAAACAATCCCACTCTCTTTGGATTTATAAACCGAGAGCACTCGAGCTGGAAGGTGCCGAGGAGGGAAAGGAAAATACAGAACCCCCGGGGTGCAGTTTTTCAAAGTGATGCAGCCCTTTATTTGGCTGCCTACGCCTGTTTTAGCTATGCAGGGAGGGAAGCAGGGAAGAAGCTGTCAGGGTGCTGGTTCAGAGGCGCTGGGCTCCCTCCGGCAGCCGCCTGTTCCGAGCCGGCTCAGCACCTCTGCAAACCTCCAGCTCTCCCGTCATCTGCTGCTCGTGCAGAGCAAACACTTCACCTCCTGCTTCTCGCTGCTCCAGTGGTTTGGGACTGATGGGTTTGGCTTTCCACATGGTTACAGCATCTTTTCTGCTTCTCAAGCGTCTCCCTTGTCTTTCATGTAATTCCTTAACTAGTTTCCATTTGTTGGCAGTCGCTTTCTTTTAAGGTACTTGAATCTGTTTGATCATCAACAAATTTCTCTTTCTGTTCCTCTGATAAAAAATTAAATCTGGGCACTTTTTGAAGGCTTCCTCCCCACCCCCTTTTCTCTTTCTCCATCCATGCTCGGTGGGAAATCAGCCCTTTTCTAGGAAAAGAAAATAAATAAAAATTAGAGTTCAAAGTGTGATATCTCTTCTTAAAAAGAAGAGGGTGAGGAGAAGAAAAAAAGCCCCACCATATATTCTTACAGATGTGACATCAAAATGTGAAACTATAAAGGACACATTTTCAAAGGCTTGCAGAGGGATTGAGTTGGATCAGTAGGAAACAGGCAAAGTCCCTTCTGGTGGTTTGAAAGCCTGTCCCCAAGCCAGCACAGCCGTGTTGTTTTAGCTGGAGTGTTGGTGCTGCTCCACCTGCCCAACCAGGAGGCAGCTGGCTGGGGAGCTGAGGGTGCTGCACTCCCTGTGTACCCACAGAGGGATGGGGATGGACTTGGGACAAGAGGATGAGCCAGTGGTTGGGTTCTGGTGTCACCAGCATCCACTGTGTCCTTGTGTCACCTTGGTATCTGTGTCTGCCAGGAGAGGCATCTCCTTCCCTGCTCACCACAGAGGATCTCTTGGGTGTGGTGGGAGATGGAGCAGGAAAAAGCATGGCTAGTCCACTAGGAAGGGATGGTACTCGGGGCAGGAGAGCAGAGCTGTGGGATGTCACCTCCTTCTGTGCCTCGGTGGTGGCCACTGTCACTCGGGCTGTGGGGATGGACAGCAAGAGCTGCTGACTCTGCCAAGAGCTGCCCGTGTTTGGGGCTTGCAGCAGGGCAGGGCTCAGGTTTGGGGTAACCTCTGGTTTCCCACCCAGCCTGGGAATGCAGTGGTTAAACCCCCCATGTGTTTGTCCCCGTGGAGCTGCAGCCTGGGCTGGGGGTTCACTCTGGCAGCCAGGAAGCAGCCGGGCAGTCCTGCAGGGTGGCAGATGTGTTAGCAGCACACTGTTACCCAGGTAACTGCCTTTCCTCCCCTGAATCCTGATTGTTTGGTTTCTCACCATACCCCAAGGGGCCCTGGGACTCATTCCATCCTTGTTCCATTCCAAGCCATTCCACGGGAGCCCTGGCAGAGCAGGTCCCCAGACCAGCTCCCTTCCTCCCCAAAGGGCTTTTTTCCCCCTGGGCACAGTTGAGGCTGAACCACCATGTCCATGGGGAGGTGGAGGGAGGTGGAGATCTCACCCTCCACTGGGACCTGCTGAACAAGCTACTTTGGGGCTTGGAGCAGCCGGGATGTTCCCTGGGGTCTCATCCAGCCCAGTGACTGCATATAAAGGGTCCAGTGTGCCAGTGGTTGTTTCCTGCAGGCAGAGGCTGCTGGACTCGAGCAGCAGCAGTTTTATTGCATTAATTGAAATTAAAGAAGTTTCCAAATGTCTGTGAAACCTCTTGGCTGCCCCAGGACAAAGGGAGCAGTGTCAGGGTGAGGCAGTGGGGTGCAAACCAAGCTCACTTCCAGGTTTGTGTGAATTCAAGGTCAGCAGAGCAAAATATCTGTGGGCACAGGGACCAGCCCGGCACTATCCAAGCCTGGACTGTGTGTCTCTGTTTTCTAGGGAAGATCATAACAGCTAGAAAAAAGCTCCCACAGCTCCTAGTGAGCAAAAGCTCCCCCCCAGCTCTAGGCAGGTGATTTTCATGGGCACAGGAGGCTTTGGGAGGTTGGGTGGTGTTTCAGACAATAATTTTTTCTCTGTCACTTCATCTCCTCCTGCACCTTTCCTGAGTTATCCTCAGTGCAGACTCCTTTCCCAAAGATTTTCCCCTGTCTCATCCCACCACTTCCCTCAGTGCTCCTGGAGCATCCTGGCTGTCCAGTGTGGGATACAAACGTCTGGAGCCCGTGGCTGTGGCACCCGAGTGCTCCCAGCGACAGCACAGACACCTGCCTGACACAATCGATCCTTTATTCCGGGGAGGAGGAGCTGCAATTAATCTCTGCTTGTCTGCACTGCTTTTTGTTGTCTTTCTGGCTGTTAAACTGCTCGTGTGAAGGAAAAGGTGTCCACCTGATGGTGGGGAGCCTTGCCTGGGGAGGAGGCACCAGGAAACCTTTGGTTTCTGGGATGTTCCCGTTGTCCAGCATGTCTCTGGTCGTCCAGCACTTGGTGGGTGGAATGAAGAGGGAGATTTCTTGATTTGCAGCTGTTTGGGCCACAGGGTGAGCTTTGAGCCCAGTGATGAGCTGAAGTTTTGGTTGTCTCCCCGTGAATCCCTCGCTCCTGCTCCGTCACCTTGGATTAATTACAGTACAATGCAATATACATTTATATGGTGTCTGCACAGGTGTCTCAGGGCCCTTTGCAATCTGAAAAATCTAATTAAGGTGCAGCCTCCAACATGAATGCTCATCACCAGAATGTGTGCAGCGAGAGGGGGCCACGTGCCTCCACGGCTCAACCCGGAGCTGAATCCACACTCTCCTGGCATTATTAATTACTCACAGCTTGGTGTCCGAGACACCAATCGATACCACAGGCCTGGATAGATACAAGACTTGGAGTGAGCGTGAGGGAGCTGAAGATAACCATCAGCTAGAAACGTGGTGGAGGCTGTTCTTGGCCTGGGAGGAGGAGGAGGAGTCACTTGGCAGAGACACGTGCAGGAGCAACACGTGTTTCCCAGCGACTTTGGCGCCGGAAGGTTATTTACTGATGGAGAAATACGTGGCTGATATGGAATTTTGGCCTGGGGAAGGTCCTGCCTCGGGGACTGGGCTGGTGATGGACACATCATCACGCCACAGGTTTTTGCTGCAAAACTTATTTGACATTTTCAGTTGGTCTCACGAGTGGCACCAGATGTTGGGAACACCCAGAAGGGAGGGAGCGAGCGCCACAAGTGTGACAAGAGCGTAAATAACCAGGGGAAAAGGGAAAGGAAATGTGAAGTGGCCCTTTAAATATGAGCCTCCAGAGCCTGGAGCCCAACTAGCGTTCCCTCAAGTATTCAAATGAGATTGCAGCATCAGATTGGTATGCATTAGGCTGGTCTCAATGAAAATTAACATGTAATTGCTTCAAATGAAGTAAGTGAGGAGGTAATCTGTTCTTAAATTGGATTCGCAGGATTTTGTGGTACCATAATGCAGCTGTGAAATGAAATATATTTTAAGGATGATGTCCTCAAGGGTAGAAGGGAGGAAAGGGGGGTCTTTATTGGGAAGGGTCCTTTCCCTCCCTCGCTCTTTTGTTTCTGGTCTCATTAGTGCCAGTCTATAAACGAGGAGAGGGTGTTGGTGCCATGGCATGGCTGGAGAAGGTCCCAGTGCTTTTGGCTCCATCGTGTTTCCTTCCTTGATATCCCTCAGGTCCCTTCCCTTCCCTGTTCTCCACTTTCCTTGCTGTGCCAGTGCTTCTGCAGCCCCAGGGAGAAGTCCCCATCCCATCCTGATGGGAGTCGTGAGATGAGCACCTGAACTTTGTGCATGTGGCAAACAACCTCCTGGTTCTGTGATGGGGGAAGTTTTGGCTCTGTGATTTTGAGTGTCTGTAAGAAGCTGTGCAGGTTCTTGATAGGGAGCTGGTGTCTATGAGGAGAAAGATGGAGCAAGAGGCACAGTCTACCTTCTTCTTCTTGGTCTTCTGCCAAAGGGGAAGGTCCTCACCCCATCACCCTGTGACCCAGCATGGCACTGCAAGGCTTGGGAATTCATCTCCAAAGGTTTGGGCTGCCCTGCTCCTCCCATGCAGCCTCGTGTTGCTGGGACCACCTCTCTATTTTAGTTTTCAGGCTTTGCTGGTTGTCTTCGTTTTGTCTGTCTCTCCCCATCTGCCAGCACGATGAGCTTGGGCGTTGTGGGGTAACTGCAATTAGGAGAGTCAGGGAGAGCTGGTGTAGGAAGGGGATGGGGTAACCTGCAATTATTCCCAAGCTGGAATTATAGAGGTGGTATAGTATATATAGATATAGTATAGACAGCTAGACAATATTTAGCTAGAGAATATATAGATAGATATATATGGCTATGGTATTTATAGGTAGTATAGCAGCACATGTGTTTGCTACATGAGGTTGTGGCTGTCCCACTCCTGGAAGTGTTCAAGGACAGGTTGGACAGGGCTTGGAGCAACCTGGTCTAGTGGAAGGTGTCCCTGCCCATGGCAGGGGGTGAAACAAGAGGAGCTTTGAGGTCCCTTCCCATCCAAACCATCCCATGATTCTGTGTAGCTGGTCAGGAGAAGCCATACCAGTGCAAGCTCCCCCACTGCAGCCCTGCTTCACAGTGTCCTGGGTGACTCTGCCAGCGCCTTCAAAACCTGATTCCCAATCTTCTGCCTTTCCTGGGTTAGTCTCCCTGTGTTGTCCCCATCAGTGCCCTTCAACCCTCTGTTTGCAGCACTTCTCTCTCCTGCTTGTCCCCTGCTCCTCCTCTCAGACCCTCGAGTCGCCTCCAGCTCCCTCCTCCTTCTCCCTGCACAGCCCTGGCAGAGAGCACTCACCCCTCACCGTTCCTGTTTTGTGCCCCGACTTCTAAGGAAAAGCCACTCCAGCGATAATTTCCCACTTGTGATAAGTTGAGTGCCTCGCTTCCTTTGGAATACATTTGCAGTGCAGTTGAGCTCAGCAGTCCCTCGCCTGTGCGCGCAGTTAAACGCGCTCCTCTGCCGCCCGTCGGGGTGGACGGCATCGCTTTATCCCGGGGCCATTAGTGTCACTTGGCAAAGCAGAACCAGGATTTATTCCGGGGGCACGGCTCTTAATGGAGCGAGTTCAGCGCCGGGGATCGGCGGTGACTGCCGGCAGTGCAGCCGGGAGGAGAGCGGGAGCTGCCGGAGGGGCTGAAGGGTGGGGAGCTGGGGTGGCTCGAGTGGCTCAACCCGGGGCTTGTAGGAACATTTCTCTAGAGAAAAGTTCCCAGCGAGGAGTGGGACCCACAGTCTTTTGGAGGCAGAGAGAGGAGACGACTTCTCCGCGCCCCTTCAGATGAGGAGACCTTGTTTTCCGGGGTTTAAACTGCTCTGTAGCACTCGCGGGGAGAGGATGACATCATTACGGAGTTATTTTCTCCTCGTGGCATTTTCCACGCCTCTCTTTGAAGCTGCCAGAGCCTGGCCCTGGCTGGGCTGGTGCCCTCCCAGCAGGAGTGAGGATCTTTCTGTAAGCAGCCCTGGAAGATTGCCAGGGAAGGGGTGGCTTTCAGCCGGGTCTGTTTACCTGCTGGCTTCCAGGAGCCCCCTGAGCATTACATGGGCTTTGGGAACACGAAAAAGGAGAGAACCCTGAGGAATAAGTGTCCCACAGCCCAGTGCAGGATCCTGGCGCTGCAGGAGCTCCCCGGCAGGGTCCATGTCATTAGCAAACCATCCATGTCCCCGCACAGCTGCCCACAGGCATTTTGGCACTGGCATCACCCCCGTTCCCCGGTGCCTTTGGCACTTTTGGAGGGCACCCAAGCAGATGTGCCAGGAGCACGCTCCAGTGGTGCCCCACGGGGTCGGTCACAGGGGTGGGAGCTGGGGTGAGGGACTCTCTTCCTCGCTGTGCGGTCTGGGAGCCGCTGCCCTCATTGATGTTTTGTGGCACGCTCCGAGATGCCGAGATGGAAGATGCTATAGATGTGCAGAGCCCTGTTGTTAGCAGAGACAATGGGAGGATAAATAGAAAGGCTGGATGAGCCGAGCACGGGACTTGGAAAGGTGCTGGTGCACTGCTGCATTGCAGAGAGATAAAGACTTTTCCAGACAAGCCATCCCTGCCTGCTGCATCACGACCTGCCTGCTCTGCACCAGCCCTCGGGGCCGGCACGGGAGTCTGCCGGGATCGTCGGGGTGCACACAGAGGGGCTCGCGGGATCCGTGGCTGTTCGGTCAGCAGGAGCTCCAGCTCTTTTTGCCGCTCTTCCTTCCTTCCCAGTCCGGTTTCCTCCTGTTTCCTTGGCATTTGCCAACAACCGTGTCTAAGGCAGCGCTCTGGGAGTTGTTTGCAGCTCTGCGAATCCCGGGCAGTGAACCAAGGCGGATCTTTTCGAGCCCAGTATTATTATTAATGTAATTAGTGTGAATCATTTGCATGTATAAACTTTCAATTGAGGAGATCAGGTACTTTATAAACATGAGTTAACTCACACTCCCTGGCAGGGAGGTGCCAGATATCTTCAAAGCCTTGCAGAGGGCAGGACTGAAGGGCAGGGACTTGCAGGTGGGAAAGGCAGGACCTCCCAGTCCGGAGCCCCGACTCCCTCCTCCACAACCGACATGAAACTGTCCAGGCAGGGAAGAGGGGGAAGCACAAAGGGGTTTTATTTTTCACTTCTGAGCACTGCTTTTGACCAGCTCAGCGTGATTTTGAAGAGGCACTGGGGTGGCAGCTGATCTGAGGACACCTCCTCACCCCGCAGCCTTTGGAGATGCTGCAGGGGGGACAAGAGGAAGGCGCCAGCCCCAGCAGGGACCCCCCTTTCCCGCCGGACCCCGCTGCCAAGTTAATCATTGGGTCAGCTCCTGCCTGGCAGGCACCAGGCTCCCCGTGCAGAGAAGAGCTTTTTCAGCCCTGTGAGCCACCCTGTGCTGTGAAAAACTCCTCGGGGCTGTATTTTTGGTGGTGTCACATCAGTGTGAGCTCAAGGGATGCCCTTCGGCTGATCCCGCAGGGAGGGCAGGGATGGCTGGGGTGGTCCTGGGGTGCAGGTGGGGATGGATGGGAATGCCAAGAACCCAACCACAGCTGTGCAGCCGCTGGCAGGGCTGAGCCTCCAACCCCTGGGCGACCACTGGGGCTTTCAGCAGGCCAAAGCTCCAGAGCACTTCAATCCAACAGTGGTGTCGGGGTGTGTGAGCAGACGGTGCTGCAGTGAGTGTGTGCGAGCGAACACAGCCGGGGGAGCACGGAAAGGGAGCAGATGCTGTAAATCCTGCTGAAGAAGGGCTGGACTGGTAGAAATTGCTGGTGCGTGACTTAATCCAGCAAACAGAGGGAAACCAGGCCGGGTTGTGACAATGAAAGGTCTGGCTTAATATTTAGAGGCAAAAAAAAAAACTTCCAGAGCATGTTCTACGTGATATCCACTCCTCAGGCTGTCCGTCCCAGCCTTATGGGATCATGGGCAGTGCCTATCCCAAGGAACAGTTCGACCCCACCTTTCCCTTTGCTCAGAGATTGATGGTGAAAATTCTATTCTAAACATCAGGGGAAAGTCTGTGAGAGTGAGGAGACTGTGCCTGACTGGGATTGAGTTGTTCTGAGCCCGGCCTTTAATTAATCCTAATAAATAACAATAAAATGTGATAATCACAGAAATAAATCTGAGGTGTGGAGCTCCTGCCTCCAGCAGTGGCTGGTTTAGTCGATCATTTATAGCTCAGCTGGTGGTGCAGAGGCTGGGAGGTGATGCCTGGGGCACAGGATGCTGGAGAAAAGGCAGGGCCAGAGCACCTTGTCTCCTTGCCCAGCCTCAGTGGGAGGATTTGCACACAGTTTTAATCTAAACCCCAAGCTTAATCCTGACTTCCAGCTTGGTTTAGCAGAGACATAACACTGCTGGTGTGGAAGAAGTTGATTCAGAATCCGGAGTTGTTTGGGAATTGCTGAGTTAGAGAGGGAAGAAAAAGAGAAGACATCTAGGGATAGTAGCTTGATGTAGCTCAGTGGTAGATGTGGCACTTGAGGACATGGTTTAGGGGTGGGTTTGGCAGTGCTGGGTTGACATTAGGACTCAATGGTCTTTAAGGTCTTTTCCAACCTAAAGAATTCCATGGTGGGTCGGTGTCGTTGTGAAACTCCACCAAGTGACTTGGATTTGGGAAGGTGGTGTCTCTAGGGTTTCTCTGCAGTGCAAATTAGGTGGTGGTGGAAGGAGAAGTGAGGTCAGGGAGGGCCAGCTTGGTCACAGCCCAGATTGGGCCACCACGTTGGCCGAGGTGAGCCAGGCTTAGCCCCGTCCTTGCCTCCCTGTGATGGAGCTTGTACCCTGATAATTGCAGCGAAAGCAGCAATCAGGTTGGTAATTTTGCTGAGCTCTTTTCAGTTCTAATTAACATTATTCATTTCTTGTGTGTCCTGCTGGGTTGAGACAATCTGTGCTCTCCAGCCCAGCCCTCTGGAACACCAGCAATCTGCATAAGAGGCAACAAAAAAAAAAAAGTGTTGTGTGCCAATTACTACACTTCAGTAATTAAAAACCTCCTTCCCCCCACTGCCAGCCTACCTCCCCTCCCGTCATTTGCTGTATGCAAACTCATGAAAGCAAGGAGAGGAATTCAGAAGGGCATGTCACTGCTGGCATGTGCCATCTGTGTCTGTGCTGGCGGTGCAGGGAGGTACCAGGGGCTGGATGAGGGATGGGTGAGATCAGTGGTCAGGGCTCTCATGTTCAGCACCCTGTTGCTTATTTATTCCTGATATTTGATGGTGAGGCTGTTTCATCCCCAGCAAGGGCTTTGCTGGCGTTTTCATCCCTGCTCATCTTTGTGCTCGTGTCACCTGAGGTGGCAGAATCCTTATGGCACTGCTTTCCCTCTTCCAATGTGAGTGGTGTCCCTGCAGCCAGGGCTGTTGGCTGCACCCATGGGACCCTTTGGCCGGGCAACCTCAGTCCCTCAGGCTGTGGGGGTGATGGTTTGGGGGAGAGCAGCCAGTCCCTAATGGATCAACTCGGTAAAAGAAGGTGGATAACAAAGCCAGGAAGTTTTGGCTGTGGGAGATATTGATGGATTTGGAAAGGGCAGCACTACCCTGTATCCTGTTTGCACCCACCACTGAGCTGGGAGAGTGGGGAAAAGGCAGGAACAGGCAGGTTGGGACAGGTAGGGAGGAAGTAGACATGCAGCTCTTGCCTTTTGGCAGTGCATTTAACTTTTAAAATGCCCAAATTTGTGGTCATTTGGAGTTTCCCTCATGGCATTGGGGGCAGAGGTCTGGTGCAGCGTGAGAAGCTGCATCTGTCTGCCAACCATCCCTGCCTGCCCCTAGGATGATGCAGCAGTGGTGAGTTAGCCATGTTCCATCTCCCAGAGGAGAAGCCCTGAGGCTTGAGGCTCTGGACTTACTGGGAAAGAAACGGCAGAGAGAGGGAGCAGTACCCAGAGCAGTATCAGCTCCTCCTTGTGCTGGCTTACAGCAGTTTTTCATTTTCCTGGAGGAGAAGTCCTTGCCATCTGAGCGGGAATGAAACAAGGATTAAGGATCTTGAGAGGGAAAATTACCTCATCTCTGCTTAATTGTTTTTAGATCATCTTTTTGGAGGCGAGCGCTGTTTTCCGGCACCCCGAGGATCTCTCCCTTCCCTCCCTTCCCTTCCCTCCCTTCCCTCCCTCCCTCCCTGGCACGTGGTGGGGCGAGAGGGAAAGTGGGAACTTCCATGGAGGCGGAGGAGGCATCCCAGGACTTTGTACCTTGCCAGGAGCGGGGTGGGAAGGGGGAAGGCCGCGGGCTCAGCGGTGTCTCTGCTCTCCACCTGTGCCTGGAGCGTGGCTTCCCAGCCAAAGCCAAGGGCTTTCCGCTCGGCTGCCTGCGTGGGGGAGAGGAGGGCTTCCCATCCCTGTGCCGGGCTGCCGGAGAGAGGAGCTGCTGGAGGAGGGAAAGGGGAGCAGATGGAGGGGCTGGAAGAGCACTGAGTCGCTGTGACCAGCCTTGGCCACGGGGATCCCGACCGGCGCCCGTGCGAGGAGGAGCAGGTTGAACACAGCACTCACCTGCCACCCCCTGAACAGCCCAGCACAGCCAGAGGTCGAAGCACTTCTTTCCCAGGACCTGTTTCTATGCTTTATTTATATATATATATACTTAATATCCTCCAGGAGCCTTAAGAGGCAGGGAAGAATATAAAATAGCGGCTTGAAGCTCGCCGATGGCAGGGACAGGGAAGCGTGGCTGGGTGATAAGCAGAGATTGTGCCTGAGTGCTGTGAAGGGCAAAAGCACTTATTTCACTGTTGCCTCATGCGTTACCTGAGCCCCGCTGCTTTTCAAAGGCACTTAAATGCCCATATGATAGAGGGAATGCTTGGATTGCACACTGTCTGGCTCCATTATTATCCAAGGATCTCCAAGCTGATGCATTTCATAAAGAAGGCTGGCGTGGAGGAGAGAGGAAATATATAGTTTTAGTTCAGCCTGCTTACAGGTCCTCAAGGGTAATGTCTGCAGAAGGGACTGGCCTGAGAAATTCAAGCCACATCTGGTTTGTCATCACCCAGCCCTGGACACCCCTGTGTTTGTGCAGAAGAACCACCACAGGAGCCT
This sequence comes from Manacus vitellinus, assembly GCF_001715985.3. Classification (NCBI taxonomy): domain Eukaryota; kingdom Metazoa; phylum Chordata; class Aves; order Passeriformes; family Pipridae; genus Manacus; species Manacus vitellinus. The sequence goes on from NW_021940545.1 coordinate 2,706,328, forward strand.
ATTTCATGGTACCAGAGCCAAACACCAAATATCCAATTCATTTTATTCGTGCCCCATAGGTCTGAGCTACCAGCAGAGCTGAGGTTCGGAGTTCAATAGACTAAACCCATCCTCTGGGAAGAAATTTCTAGTTTAATTCAACTTGAGCAACTAAACTCTCAGGTTTTTTACTCAGGTTGTAATGCAGCTGAGAGCAAGAGCCAAGTTCTTGGTGTTCAGCCCAGGCTGAATCTATTGCTATTTTTTATGTAGATCATAAAAATCTGCTCACATTTAATTTATTATTATCGTAATATCATCATGGAACAGCAGTAAAATTGTTTAATTTATCAGATGTTTTTCACACCGGAGGGGGAGGATGGCACAGGAACTGGGTACTGGCAAATCAGGGGTGTCCTGGGCTGCAGACAACCCCTCTCACCTTGGGCAGGTGTCCTTATGGGGGTCCCTAACCCCCAAATGTTGTGTGTTGAGGCTGACTGGGTTAATTTGGCTTTTCCTGCAATCACTGGGGACAGAAATACCTCCCAAAAGAGGCTGAACAAGATGAAACAACTTATCCCTAGGCAGGTACCTGTGTCTTCCCTGGCATCAGAAGTGGACACAGGAACAGAAATCTCCCATTATATGATCTTTAAGGTTGAAAAAGCCTCTAAGATCATCCAGCCCAACCATTCCCCAGCACTGCCAGGTCCTTCACTAAGTCAGGTTCCCAAGTGTCACATCTATATGACTTTTAAATCCCTCCAGGGATGGTGACTCCACCACTACCCTGGGCAGCACCTTCCAGGCCTTTCGGTGAAGAAACTTTCCCTAATATCCAACCTAAACCTCCCCTGGTGCAACTTGAGGCCACTTCCTCTTGCCCTATCCCATCCTCTAACCCTGAAGGAGGTTATAAGGACCTCCAGTAAGGAGACAGCTCGCCCAGAGAGAAGACACAATTCCATGCCACAGATAAATCCATCCTGGCTGTGCCCTCCCCTGCCAGTGCAGCCTGGGATGCAGAGCCCCTCGAGCCCCTTACATTCCATGAGGTCACTCCGTGGAGGCTGCTGGGCTCTTTTTCAGTGCCTCCCAAGTTAATTTGCATCCCAGCCACTGGACAAGTAATGAAGTAGTTTGGGGAGGAATATAAAGAGTGGATTTTAGGCTGAGTGGGTTTATGCAGGGACATTATCCTCTGGAGCCGGCATCCAGCAAAGCACAGCTCCATAATCCCAAACTTTCTCCAAGAGAAGCAGGGGTTTAGCTGGCTGTGACTGCTGCCTAGAGAAGGCCTTGGTGCTTCTCTGGAGGTGGATCTGGGGATGGAGGGTTACAGGGCTGGCAGAGACCTCTGGGAGGAGCAAGACTGGTCCCAGCTAACATGGACAGGAAAATAATCTCCCTCAGGAGCAAAGTCTCTTCTAGGTTTGAGCTGTGTTGTCTCCTGGGGGGGCTCAGTTGCTTAATCAAACTGAATATAGAGGATTTCTACCTCGAAAACATCCCTCCCAAGTGAAATGCTCAGCTGGGGTCAGGTGCAGGGAGGGAGGTGCAGCGATGCAGGTGATGGGTAGGGAAGGAAGAGCTGACAGAGGGGACAAATTGTTGGATGCTCAAGGTTTCTCTTTAGAGGTGTGTGTCAGAGCTGGCTTTCTCCAGAGATAAATTTTCCTTGCTCCTCTGTAAAGCAGCACAAGCTGCTTTCCTGGCATTGCTTTGCATTTCTTTGTCTGGCTGCGAGGATGTGAAGGTCTGCAGAGAGAATGACAAGTGATGGGCTTGGGCAGGAGGTAACAACCTGCATCCCCCCCAAAATAGGTGTGCTTTGAACTCAGGGTGGAGGGTTTGGCTCAGCTCTGGTTGTGTCTGTGTTTGCAAAGGAGTAAATGGGAACAGAGGAGTGAAAGGTGCTTTGGTGGCTGGTCCTGGGTGGCTCTGACCTCCCCGCATCTGAAAAAAGTGTGGAGCTCTCGGGCAGAGCTCTGGAGCCGCCAGTTTAGATGGAGCACCGCAGGTAAAGTGCTGACCTTGTCCTCTTTGGACACTGAAAGCACTCGGTCTCTGAAACTGCTGCTGACAGCAAAGCTAAAAATAGTTCCCAGAGGGCCAGGAGGGCTGGGGAAGGGAGGGAGAGCGTCCGGGAGCAGCGCATGGATGGGTCACCTCTCTGCCTCTCCCCAGGTGCTCCGTGGACAACCGAGTCACCCGAGTGGCCTGGCTGAACCGCAGCAGCATCCTCTATGCTGGCAATGACAAGTGGTGCTTGGACCCTCGGGTGGTGCTCCTGGCCAACACCAAGACCCAGTACAGCATCCAGATCCAGGATGTGGACGTGTACGATGAGGGCCCCTACACCTGCTCCGTGCAGACAGACAATCACCCCAAGACCTCGCGCGTCCACCTCATCGTGCAAGGTAAGAGCGAAGGAGCTCGTGCAGGGCTTGGGCTTGGGGCTTTGGTTTGTGTTCCTTTTGCCCAGGTGTCTCCTGGCACAACTTGGTGCAAACACAGAGTCTGACAGACAGGCTTGGAGCATCCCAGTGCAGCTGGGCAGTGCATTTATCCAACTTTCCTGGCACAATCCCAGGGCTCTGACACAGGCAGCGCTGCCTCCCGACACAGTCGCTGGCAGACCCGTGTTGCTGTTTTTGTTGTTGCATTTTGATGGCTTTTTGTTTCCCACGCTGGAGGCATTGCTTGAAGTAGAACTTGTGCTGGGGGAAAAGAGAGAGCTGGCAGATTTGTGTGCTTTGTGGGGGTGTGTGTATGCCTAGCAACAATATGTGTTTGTGTGTTGGAATTCCATACTTTTGGGAGCAGGGGGAGGAGGAGGAAGGCCAGCACGGGGTGGTGGAGCACTTTTGATGGCCAGGTGGGTGCATCTTCACTGAGTGTGTGAGCACACACTGGCTCTTGAGAGGGGACAAACAAGCGTGGCCACACGTGATGGTCAAGCAGATGGATGTTGATGGAATATGGCTCCTGTCTGCATGTGGCAGGATGTGTGCTGGACAACAGGGAACCTCCTGGTGGGACAGATGGGGCCTGGTGAGCTCTTAGCCTCGGGGAAGATTAATGGAAAATTTCTAATCCCTTGCTAGCAACCTTTTTTTTTCCTGCTGCTTCTTCTGTGATTTGGCCAGGAGCCCTCTTAACATGACAGACCAGCTTGAGTATTGGAATCTCGTCTCGGGCTAATTTTCGAATGCTGATGGGTGTATTGATTTGGAAACAAGCTGGGTTAAAAAGGCATTGGTCTTGTACACAGAGTCGGGTTGAGCTAATCCGCCGTCGATATGCCAGGCCCGAGCATTATTGACAGCCTAATGAATAGAAGGGGGGAAAAAACCCGAACTCAGGGCCCTTATTTTCCCTCTTCCCTCCCTTTTCATTTTTCCTTTCCTCTTCAGGCAATCAAGCCAACTAAACAGAGCTGGACTTTCTCCATCTCCATTAACCGCGGAGGGGAAGCGGATGCATTCCCAGCCAGGGTCTGGCTGTTTATCTTGCAATCTCTTATTACCTGCCTGAGTTTCTTAAGCCAAAGTCGATCACCCACAAGTTCTGAAGTTGCTATCAGATGCTGGGGTGATGCAGGACAATTTCTATCTGTTCTCTTCTGATTCCCACTTCCTGACCTAAATTTCCCATATCACCAGACATCCAGGTCCATCCCTCCCGTGCCTTGCTGGATCATTAGGAAGAGATATTTGGGAGCTGGAGGAAAAGGTCAGAGCTTAACTCCTTGCAGTGGTACAGTTAAGTGCAGGAGGATTCAGTGATGGGCTTAGTCCTATAACATGCTGAACATCCTCATTGCTGCCAGAGAAATTCCGGCTCTGGAGAGCGAGCCCCCTAATTTGAAGAGCTATTGCTTGGCTCACCCAGCCCTTTCTGAGAGCAGGACATGAAAGTGAATATCATGTCCAATTAAAGGGAAACCTGCCTTAATAACCTCGATGCAGATTTGACTGGGGTGCCAGGATTAGCTCTCCTGCCTTGGAAAATGGGCCCTATAAATATGCATTCTGGAATAATCCTGTCCAAAACGACATTCAGCTTGTGGGAAGTGGTGCTTGTTCCCTGTCCCAGGAAAGCAGAGTGTCTAAGCACCAGATTTCAGGGATGTGCCAACTTCAGCACGTGGCTCTGGGATATTTTGCCCCTTCCTGCAGCCTGATAGGAAAGGAGAAGTGGTGAGAGGAGGTGGGAAAGGGAATGTCCCCTTTTAAACAGGGTTAATCCAGGTGCAGCCAGAAAGAGGGAGGTGTTCAGGTTGCTCTAAGCAGGTCCTGACTTTCCACTTGCTGCACCAGGAAAGGCCCTGGGGGCACAGCTCTGGAGGCAGGAGCACTCCACCTCTCAGGATGCAATTAAATCGTGCCCTGGGGCAGGCTGTGCTCTCCAAAGGGACTGGCTGTGGGGGACAAAGAGCTCTTCCCCTTCCAGCCAGGATTTCAGCAGGCTGCTGCTCCCCCAGGCAGGCAGGTTGGGTGCATATCAGCCAGAGTGCAGGCACCCTCAGGCCATCCCTCCTTGTCCACAGGTTTAGGGGATATCACTGGGAAACAGCCGTGGAGGGAGGGAGGGAGGAGCTCTGGGGCATCATGTTGGCCAAGGGCTGCTGGAGGGAAGTGGTGATATGGGAGAAAGAGCAAAAAACAGGAGAGGGATAGGGGGTAGGAGAAGGAGCTTCCTTTAGGGTATGAGGGTTGGGAATAGTCCCCTAAGGCAGTGGGAGAGAATCAGCTGGAAACACCCAGAACCAAGGATGGCCGGACTGCTGCACACTCATTTCTAGGTTGGCTCTATTGATGGACAAGATCCCAAAAGAGGTGGGTAGAAGGCACCTCAAGAGCTAATTTAGCCCATCCCCCTGCAACCAGGCAGAGGCATCGCTGCCAAACACTTGTGAAAGCTATTCTTGAAAATCTGTAACAAAGCAGGTTCTTCAGTGTCCCCAGACGATCTATTCTACTGCTTTGCTGGCTTTATAATTAGAAAATGTATAGCTAATATCTAACTTAAACCTTCATTGTTGCAAATGAAGTGGAATTTTTCTCAGCCTATTCCCGGCGGATTGAGGGAACAATTGATCAGTGTCCTCTGTAATAACCTTTTGCTTTTGGGAAGGTTGTTATCCTGTAGCCACCTTCTTTCTGAAACCATCCAAGCTCTGTTTCTCCCACTTTTCCTCATCGGTCAGGCCTTCAGAAACACTTGTCAGTCTTGAAATCCTGGTACAAAAGGGAAGAGGTGATTGCTGCTGATCCAGGAATAGCAGGTCGGTGCCTCTGTGCTAATGTGGGACAAATGAGCCCAGGAATGAGACAACAGACCCTTGGCACTGAATGCATCAAAGTTCAGACCTGCTATTTTGAGGACTGCTCTAAATGGGGTCAGGCTGGTGATGCCAAGTTGATGTGAGCCAACAACAGAGCTGCCAAAGGGACAAGAAGGTTCTTAGCACCTGGATCTTCTCTCCCAGATTCCAGACAGACCTAAAATGAGCAGCTCAGGGAGCATCTGTGTTATCAGCAGGGTCTGGAAGGTGGTCCCACTCCTTCAGCACTCATTCCTTCTCAGGAGGAGTTGCCATAAGACCAGTCAAAGCACGGGGAAGCAGCACTGCTCGTGTTTGCAGGAGTCTGCCTTGGGCCCTGTGGAGAGTGAGGCGTTTGTGGATGTAAATCCCAAAGAGACAAAATCCAGGCAAGCCCCACTTGCAATAGAGAAGCTCTGAACTTGGACAGAGGCAGAAACCCGGAGTGAGAAATAGGGTTGAGGCCCCACTGACCTCCGAGGAGTGATGCTTTCCCTTCCTCTCCTCTCTGGTTTCCTTAGCAAGTCCCACTTCTTGCAGCAGCTCAGGCACAGCCTCCCCCTTCTCCCTGCTCCCCGCAGGACACCTCAGCTATTTAAGCCATTCTCCGGGTTCCTGGGTTTAAAAGAGAGAGGGGAGGGAGGAGGAGAAGGCCGATATCTGGAAAGCTCTTATTTGTATTGATAATAAGCCGTCTCCAATGTGTGTCTGCAAAACACTCCCACTGCCTTGTAAGATGCATTAAGGGAAGTTGGCCTTATCTCAGCGCGGGAAATGGACTTGGGGAAGGAGGCACAGCGCCTGCCAGAGTTTAATCTCACTTAGGCACACGAATTTGCATGATAGAAAATGGTGGAATTTTAGTGCTTAAAAAGAAAGAAAGAAGGAGAAAAAAAAAAAAAGAGAGGCAAAAAGCAGGCAACTGGGGGATATTAGCGCTTTCCCGCTTCTTTATCAGTTTCCCTGGCCCTATCTGGCTCTTGCTGTTGTCACTGAAGCAACTAATCACCCCTCCCCTTTTGTTTGGTGTAAATGAGTTTTCCCACTCTTTCCCGAGCCCAGGTTAATCTTCAAATCCCTGCCTTTGTCTGGGAGTTAATTACCTGCTCGGCGGAGTCCGGGGGCTGTGGGCATGGGTGGCAGAGGGTGGCGGGGGCAGAGGTGGCATTGCCGGTGGCACCTCTCCCCGTGCTGGGATCACCACTGCCAGGGTGTGTGTCGGTGAGATAAAGGCAGCAGTGGGGCTGCAGCACCTGAGCCGGCTTTGTTTCAACCACCAAACTCTGCCCAATTAATTTTCCTTTGATGCCACAAGCCCCCTTCACTTGTGGGATGACAAGGAGAACTTTTTGCATCCGTTTTCCTGCCTTGGTGCAGGGGGGAAGCACCTTCCCTGTGAGCAGAGGGGCTCAGAGGGAGGAAGGCTCAGTCCCTGCAGTCACCATCATCTTACCTGTGGGGCTGAGCCTGTCCCCTGTGCCTCCAAAGCCACTGGTTCTGGGAAGGAGGAGGGGCAAAGGGCTTTGCCCACTGGTGGCAGAGGACTGGGCAGAGGATGTGCAGGCGTTGGTCACCTATGAAGCCATGAGCTGGAGTTCCATGCTGGGCAGGATGCTCCCCTTGCTTTACTGCTCTGTCCACACCTTTTCCCCCGTGGGAGCAACTGTTCCTTCTAGAAGCAAACGTAGGTTTAGATAATTCCTTCTCGAAGGCACGTGTGGAGATGGGAGAGCCTCCCCGAACCGGCAGAGTGAAGGAAACCGGCGGCACGAAATGGAAATGGAAATCCTCCCTCCCTCGCTTCGCCCGCGCTCGCGGCTCCTTTGACTGATGTGCTCCTTCCCGGCTCTCTTTTGTTGCTAATCACCGTCCCTCTGTCAAAGCATCTTTTCCTTTTGTATCAGGGCTGTTGTGGAGGACTGAAGGTCTCCCGCGCTCTCTCACGCACTGCCCTAGTTTTTGGCTCTTTATACCCGTTTTGCTCAGCCCCCGCCAGCATCTCTGCATGTCCCACATCCTTTACTGCCCCTGCATCTCCCCATCTTCCCCCCGAGGTTACCAGCCCTTGCTTCTCCATGGTGTGCTTGTCCATGTTCCCTTGTGGAGTGACCTCGTACCCGGCCGGGCTCCCTCCAGCCTCCCCCAAGTCACTTGACCTCTTTGCAAATCAGTTTAACATCTGTGAGGCAGAGATAATAATTGTCACCTACTTCACAGGGGGGTTGATGAGGATTAATTCATTAATGTCGACAGAGGTCTTTGAAGATGGAACGCGCTATCTGAGAGCTAAACGTTATTATTAATTAGCAATTATATCGTGGGGCGGGAGCAGGGGGGAAAAGAGACTCCAGAGTCTGTACTGGAAGTGTTTGCTCTGGGCTCACTTTCTGCCCTTGCTGCAGCTTCAGGCTGCCCCAGTTTCATGTCCCTGCTGCTGCTGGAGGGAGTCAGGCATGCTGGATCCCACCAGGGACATGTGCCACTGGTACTGCTCCTTCCCTGAGCGTGTGGGTGAGCTCACTGGGGTAAAGAGTAGGAGGGATGGGGATGTGAACAGTGCTCGAGTGCATTAACCTTGTTAGAAGGAGAGGAAGTTGGTCATGGAGAGGAAGGGATGAAGGGAAGGCATAGAATCCCAGACTGGTTTGTGTTTGTCCCACGGGCAGGGACACCTTCCACTAACCCAGGTTGCTCCAAGCCCCGTCCAACCTGGCCTTGGACACTTCCAGGGATGGGGCAGCCACAGCTTCTCTGGGCAAGCTGTGCCAGGGCCTCATAACCCTCATTATAAAAAGCTTCTTCCTTATGTCTAATCTAAGTCAACCTTCTCTCAGTTTAAACCCATTCCCCCAAGACATGCTCAGGGCTCGCCTGGCACCGTGGCGATACAAGAGGCCAGGCACCACCAGACCCATGGAAGGATGTATCCTGTTCCCAAGGAGAAACAATTGGCAGGAGAATGAAGCAAGGGGAAGGAAGATCCAGTGATTCATAGGACACACAGACCAGTTCCATTTCCTTCCTGTTTTTCTTTTTCACATACACCCAGGCTGTGGCTGATTCCTGTTTGTCTCCCCCGATGTAACTAATCCCATGTGTTGCCAGGTTCCCTCAAGAAGCACCAACACCAAACCCTTTGGATCCCATCCAGCTGCCCTGTGCCTTGATGCTGGGGGCATTCCCACCTCCAGCACCCTCGTAGCTCCACTGTTTCCACCCTCCCTGTCTCAGCTGTGTGTGCTTTTGAGGCGAGCTCAGTGAAACTCTCTCTGCTACTCCCTCAGAGCCGCGGAGGTCACCCTCTGATCACCCCTTTTCTAGAAAACAAGAGTCTGCTCTTCTGTGAGCCTTTCTGAGCACTCGAGCTCCCGGCAGCCCCATTCACCCACCTTCTCCAAAGGCTTTCATGGAGAGGTCACCTGCCTCACCCGGAGCCATTCAACAGTGACTCCGCTAATCCCTGTGAATCTGGGAGGGCAGTGGCTCTCTGTGCCAGCAGCTCTCCAAGCAGGGAGGACCGGAGTTGTCTGTGGGTCTCCCGCTGCACGACGAGTCCCGTTCCTTCCCCATGGATTTACCAGGCAAGGGGGTGGCACAGCAGCACCCAGGATGCACACCGGGCACCTCCCGTGGCCATGTGTGGTTTCCAGAGGAGCCTTGTTCAGGCTGATAAAGCCAGCGGGGGTTTAATGAGGTCACTGCAGTTTAATGTTACTGCAGTAATCTCTTTTGTTTTACTACATTAAAATATTTGTGGTGGAACGGTTGGACCACTGTAATGTGATAGCTCTACCTTAATGTTATTGTTGCCATGGCAACGCTAATGGCGGCTCAATAACATTATTGCAATTTAATCTTACGACAATAAAATTAAGGGTAGAACAGTGAGACCTCGACTCCGTAATGTTACTACAGTAACAGCATTGTTATTGTAACCAGGGGAGCGGAGTCAACTCGTTGTAGTGTAACACTGGTACCGGAGCTTTGTTGTTACTACAGGAACGCGGAGCATCCGCCGAAAAAACCGCGGCAGGGGATGAATGGGAGGAGACGTCACCGGTGTGCTGCTACCCCGGGGCTGTCAGCACGGGGAGGTCACGCTGTAATCCCGTCACTTATCCACCTAATTCCACAATTGTGGTGTTTTTATCGGGGTCTTTCCTCTTCTCCCTCCGTTTCCGGAGCTCTTTGGAGCAGATCTGTTGTTTCAGCGGCAGTAGCTCTGCAGGGAAGGATTTAAAGCGCTGCCTCCGTCTAGTTCCAGATCCTTCTGCCCAGCGTTTTATAGCATGTGGCTGTTATGGAGTGATAACGTTTTATATTTATATGTCATCTTTCAACGTGAAGGATCCCAGCACAAGCTACAAATTATTGCTGTGCTGCAGGGCCAGGCAGGGAACCAGGAACACGCAGAGAGTGAGAGGAGGGGGTTTCATCCAAGGGCCCAGATTCCTGTGCAAGTGAGAGTCCCCTTTGCTTAGAGGATTTATCCACAGTCCCCAGATGTTGTGAGATGGGGCAGGGATCTTTGTGCATCCCAATCCATGTGCCCCAGGCAGCACCCACCATCACCAGGGTGGGCATGGGGAAAATTGCCCCCCTTTCCCAGCTGGCAGCATGGATTGTATCAGGGCTGGACAGGTTTAGTGCAGGCAGTGGGGTGACAAGGTGCAGGTGACATCCCTGTGCCATTCAGGGGCTCGCTGCAGTTTTCTCCAGCCTCCAGGGGAGGGAGGCAGAGCTGCTGATCTGTCCCCAGAATCACAGAGCTTCCCTCATCCTGCTCAGGCCCAGCACTTCCAGGGATTTTGTGCTTACCGTGCCCAGGGATGTGTGTTTGCCATGCCCAGAGATGCAGATTTGCCATGCCCAGGGATGCATGCTTGCTTGCTCAGGGATGTTGCTTCCCGTTCCCAGGGATGTACTCTTACCATGCCCGGGGATTCATGCCTGTCATGCCCAGGCATGTGCTCTTGCCATGCCAAGGGATATGCACTTTGTGCCCAGGGATGCAGGTTTGCTGTGCCCAGAGGTGCAGGCTTGACCAGCCTTGTGCCCAGGAATGCAGTCTTTCCATGTCCAGGGATTCACGCTTGCCGTGCCCAGGGATGCGTGTTTGCCATGCTCAGAGATACACAATTCTTGTTTCCAGGGCTGTGCTCTTGCTGTGCCCAGTGATTGAATGCTCATTGTGCCCAGGGATGCACTCTTTGTGCTCAGGGATGTGTGCTTCCATGCCCAGGGATGCGTGCTTGCATGCCCAGGGATGCACAGTTGTTGTGCCCAGGATGCAGGCTTGCCATCCCGCCACACCTGCCAGCCAGGCTTGATGCCCCACTTGCCCCCCTGAACTACCCACACCTCCTTCTGTCCTGCTCAGCAGGCAGGGATTTTTCCTCTGCTTTGAGCCCCTGTGCTCCCTCGTGGCTTCTCAGGAGATACCCATCCCCTGACAGCTCTTCCCACTGCTGTTGAAACCCGAATTTGGGTGCTCTGCTGCTCCCTGCCCACATCCCACCAGCCCAGCCCAGCCTCACTCTGTGCCTGTTCAGCACAGCAGCTGCTCAGCTCCCCTCGTGCCTCAGCCTTGGATCTCTCTCCGTGGGTATTTGGACTCTGACCACCGCAGTAATTCCTTGTTTGTCCTTTAATAAAAGACCCGTGAGCCCCCCTTGACACCAGAGCTGGAATCAGTGGGGCCTGAGGCATCCTCTGTGCCAGCTCTTTGTGCCAGTCTGGTTCCACATCCATCCTGCCAACCCGGCTCCTCCGGGGGTTACATGTTTGAAAACACGAGCGGAGGCTCATCTCCCATTCACTGTTTTTCTCCATCATTTGCTTTATTAAATATTGATTTTCTGTTGCATTATTAAACCTTAAGTCCCGAGCATAAATTCAGAGTTGATACTTTAATCTGGTTCTTCTTTTTGGCCTTTAGAACTGATTTTTCCGGCCAGTCTCTCCGGAGGCGAGTCCAGAAGCAAAAAACCTGTTGCAGAGGCTTGAGGAGTCAAAGGACAGAAGCAAAGGGCTCTTCCCAAGGGATTTTTGTCTGTTTGATGTAGCTTTTGCCATGAAGGTGGCATCCATGGGGATCCTGGCTTGCAATCCTGCACAGACCACGAGTGAAAGGAGGTTAGGAAAGCATCAGCCAAGCTTTTTCATGGAATTTTGTACATTCCTGGCTGCAGGAAGGATATTGCCCTCTCTTTTCTTGGTGGCATGGGGAGATTGCAATCTGGAATGGGAATTCTGCCTGGAGCCACTGCGTGGGCAGGGTGGAAGTGACCAGCTCTGCTCCCCCAGGGCTTTTGCTGCCTTGCTCTGCCAGCATTGCCATGCTCAGGAGCAGGACTCTGCCGGGGAAGGGAGCCACAGATGGCAGTGCCTTGTCCTAAATGTGTCTCCAGCTCCTGGGTGATGCTGCTCAAATCTGTGCTTTTCTGCTCTACAAAACCAGAAATAGCCTTGGCCAAAACTGCAGGCAAAGCCAGGGGGATGTGGGTGGTGGAATTGCCACCAACACCAGGAAGGCCACCAACAAGCCAGGAGTGGTGCAAGTGGCCACCAGCACATCCCTGATAGCCAAGGTGGGTCCTGCTGACCTCCTGTCTCCTCCCCTTCCCTATCAGAGAGCTGCATGAGCCAGCCTCTGCCAAACCCCATGCTGCCAGCAACCAGGTGTCTGAACATGTTTCCAGAGCCAAGAGAACTCTGCAGCCAAAAGGGAGGAGGGGAAAGCAGTGTGGCAGTGCTGGCAGGTTCAGGAGGATAAAAAAAAAAAAAATAAAAAAATTTAAAAAAAAAAAAAGAAAATTTAAAAAAGAAAAAGGCAGAGGGAGGTTTGCAAACGGCTTTTGGATCCCCCATCCAAACAGGGCATGGAACCTGTGCATGGCAGCTGCTGTGCTGAGCAGTGATTTAAAAGCAGACTCCCAGCAGCAGGGAAAGAGGCAGAGGGGGAAGCAGATGTGAACACAATGCTGGAGATAAAGGAGAGGCCAAGGGAACAGCTGCTGAAGAGCCACCCAGCCCTGCCACCTCCATGGGCTAAAAAACCTCCACCGAATATCCACAGGCTGAGGACAAGCTGGAGGGGCTCACTCAGACACTGAAGGGGGGAACTGGATGGAAAATGTGGCTTTTTCCACTCTGTTCTGCTTGGGTTTTGAAGCAGAGGTTGAAACTGGGAAGAAGGGAGCTGCATTGAAACATCAGGAGAGTTGTGATCTCGTTTTCCTTTCTGTTCCGGTGCCGCAATGGAGAAGGAAGAGATTTAGAAAGGAGAAAGGGGAGGGGAAGTGGGAAGTGGAGAACAAAAAGGTAGGGATCTTTGGAAAAATGGTCCTTCAGGAATGACATGGAAAAGTCATCTTGAAATATTTTTGGTTTGGGTTTTCTGGGTCTGGTGGGAGACAGAAGTGAAACCCCTTCACCCCATCCCTCAGCAAAGAGGTGGTTTTGTTCCTTAGTCCAAGACTGGATCCCTGGAAGGGATCAGCACAGCCCCACTGGGTGCAGAGGAGAGGGTGGGAGGTCTTCTTGCTCTAGGTGGACCCATACACTGATACAGAAGAAATTCTTCCCTGGGAGGGTGGGGAGGCCCTGGCACAGGTTGCTCAGAGAAGCTGTGGCTGCCCCATCCCTGGAAGTGTCCAAGACCAGGTTGGACAGGGCTTGGAGCAACCTGGCAGAGTGGAAGGTGTCCCTGCCCATGGCAGGGGGGTTGGAACTGGATGAGCTTTAAGTCCCTTCCAACCCAAACCATTCTATGATTCTGTGATTTTTCATGTCTGGGTTACTGGTCCCATCACGTCGGCTGTACAGACACCCAGAAGATTTCAACTCTCCTCTCCTTGGCAGCCTCTTGTGTAAACATCTGGGTAGATTTGGGATGAGGCAGTGGAGGTTGAAGACCCTGTGCTGGTTTGGTGTCCTACGTGAGAAGAGATGGACAGGTCTCAATCCACCCTCCTCTCTGCCACAGCCTCCCACTCACAGAGCCCCCACAGCCCACAGGCTCCCCAGTTTGTGCCTGGGGCTCTCCTTGCCTGGACCAGCCTTGAGACAAGGCACAGACAGAGATGTCTTCTCCATGGTTTGCCCTCCTTGTAATCCCTCCTCCTCGCAGGCAGCCCGAGAGCTTCAGCCTTTGATCCTCCTCCTCCTTTGCAAACACTTCTCTCCGCTCGTGGAATTAAATCTCTCTCGCAGTGATTTCCTTCCCTATCTTTTCTTTCTGGCCGGGTCTGTCTGAAATATTCTCTTCTTTTCTCTCCTTCAGCAGCAGGGCTATATAATTGATGGCCTCGCCAAGCTTTCTGTGCTGAACATTAAACCCTTCCTGCCTTGGCTCCGACCAGAGTTCATTCCTTTCTGAAAAGCTCCGTTGTCTGTTTGTGCTCAGATGATTGTTGTTGTGGAGGGGAGGATGTTGTCAGCAGAGAGAGAGGAGGAGGAGGGGCTGCATTTGGCCAGGGCTGCTTTATAATCAAATCCTGCCCTCTTTAGCAAATTTTCAAGTGGAAAAGGCCTCTTTTAGTAAAATTGAAATACAGCACTCTCCTGAAGGAGGAGCACAAAACCCAGGGCCTGAATTAGTGCAGCAAAAGGTTGCGTCGCTCTTGGCGACGGTGGGAAAACTCTATTTTGCAATGTAGTGAGGGATGTTCAGGCCTGGGCTGACAGGAGCAGGGGCTGCTCCCATTGCCACGGGCTGAATGCCTGTGATAGGCATCTATTACCACACCACCTTTCCCAGTGAGGCTGCTGAGATCCTTCCTCCCAAGTCTCTGCATCCCTGGAGCTGCCCTGGGAAGGGTGAGCCCATGCAGTGCTGGAGGGTCCCTCCGTGGTACAGGGAGGCACACATGGGTAAGGACACCCTGATATCCTTGTCCTGGTGCTGGGGATCACTCTGTGTGTGTGTTTTTACACGATGCAAATTTTTCCTGTGTCTTTTGGCCTTTTCTGGCGCGAGGTGGTGCTTTCCCCGCCTTGCCCTGCGCCGACGCCGCTCCTGGCTCCCCTTCTCCCTCTGTGGGTTCTCCTCACTTAAAACACAGCAAGGCTGAGGTGATTACAAGGATTGGAGATGCAGTGACACTTCCCTGCCAACAAGTAATTGATTTATTAAAGACATTACAATACATTCATGGTTGAGCGTTAAGAGTTTCCTTTGAACTCGCTCGGAAATCCGAAGGGATTGTGCCTGTTTGCAAGTACAACGGGCAGAATAAATCTGTGCTCCCCCATCGCCTCCCGCCTCCCCCCCCCCTGCACAGCCACAATTTCATTTCCCTTTGACTGGCGCGAGTAAATATCACAGCTCGACAACTCCAGTCCAGTGACTGGTGTGATCCAATTTAATAGCATTTAAAAATTCAAAGTGATTGTAAGCCAAATGGAAATGTAAGATTTCATACCCAGCCTGCCTTGGGGAGGAAAAGGAAGAATGAGGGAGGGTGCGGGGGATGGAGACAAATGGACTAGATAAAAAATAATGGAAAGTAACTTAATTAAGAGGCTCGAGTCAAGTTAAAAACAGTAATGATTTTGAATCGGAGAACCACAGGTTTTAAAAATGAAAGGGGAAGAGGAGAGAAAGGAAAGGAAAGTGTGGATAAAAAGCCTCCAAATGATTAAATGGGAGGAAAAGGAGGCATGGGAAGAATGGGGTAAAAATAGTCCTTCCATGAAAAGCAGCAGCACATGGGGAATAGACAGTGCTGAAGATGAGGTTGGGCATTAGGAAGACAAATAGGGAAATTAAGGATGCTCTGGGGGGGATAACTCCCTGTGGCTTTTCTGGCGTTCTCGTAGGCATGAGTGTGGCCATGAAGAAGGCTCAAGGGCTTTATTTAGGAGAAATGGGAAAAGAAGGAGCAGTCCTAAAGGAAAAGGAGAACAGCCCCCACGTTCTCCAGGCACATCAATATCCCTCCTTGTGGGAGCATCACTCCCTCCTTTTCTTTTGCTTTTAATTCTGTCAAACATTGCTTTTTTGGGGGGCTGAAGTTTGGTATTGAAATTTTAATAGCCCCTCTGTGTATGTGGATATCTTGCTGTGTCTCTACAACTTCCTGACTAATTTTTAACCATGGTCCTCTCATCCCATGCAGACCATTGGAAATACCTGTCCTGGCACCATCCTTTTCCATGGTTTTCTGAGCCTGAAAAGAGCATTGATCCAAACAGGCACTTCTGGGCCATTTGGTCTTCGGGTCTCATTTCTCCATCCATAAAGTGACAATAATAATGCTCCCTGATCTCACTGGGGTGTTTTGACAATAGGGATAATCCACATTTAAAGGTGTGGGAAGGGTGGTGAGCACCATTGCAGTCTCTGGCTCATTGATATTTTCCCTCCTGGTAGTTCCTGGTGGCTTTGGGAAGGTGGACCTGCCTCTGCCAGAGCGATGGATGGGTCACAAGAGATGTGTTCCCATGGGGATGGGAGGAGTGGCAGCATATGGAGGCTTGGATCACCTCACCTGTGGTTCATTTTGAACTCCCAGACCTTGCTGACCTCCCACTTCACAAGCTTTGTTCTCCCACTTCATAAGCTTTGTTCTCCCACTCTGTTCTCCCAGATGAACAAAGGGTCTGGCCATAAGTAGCAGCCTCCAGATCACCTAATCAGAGAATAACAGGGCTGTGCTCCCTGCCTGATCCATTAATTTTTCACTGTAATCAAAGGCAAAGATAGGAAGAAGCCCAAGCAGAGGTGAAATGTCTGGCTGGAGCACAAAGAGGCACCTGGAAGAGATGGAGCTCAGGAAGGACGGGAGGAAAAGAGCTGTCTGGGGACAGGCACTGATGGCAATGGAGGGATGAAAATAGATAAATGAGGCAAAATGGGCATGGATAAACTCAGAAGATCCAAGTAGAGTTGAAATTCAATCAAAACTCGGGGCTTTCGCTCAGTTCCACATTAACAGCACAAACCTCAGTGGTTTTTGAAGTAAAGCCATCAGGTCCAGAGCGGCAATTTGGGAAGTGCAGCTCATCCTCCTGCGAGGGCGGGAGAGCACCACGCTCCTCCTGGGCAGGGGCTGGTGGCTTCTTGAATTAGCTGAGTGTCAGTGTGGAAAGTGCAATCATAAACACTCACTTTGTGCTCGAGCCGAGGGAGAGAGAGCACGAGCGCGAGAGTGCCAAGATAAGAACAAATATGCAAGAGCATAGTGTGTTTTTAATGGAAGGGAGATTTATTTCTCTCTGTGTCTTTTTAAGCCTCTAGATAGATCATAAAAAAAACCCAGCCCAACCCACACACAACCTGTCTGCCTGAAATAGCCGAAATGTAATTTAAAGAGCATCATTTTAACTAATACTTCACTTCAGAGACACCTGCCCTACATTCATTGGAGATGCAGGCTGCATTAGAGCATCTGATTTATCTTTGGAAAGGATGTTTGAGCTCCTTTGTTCCTGCCAGGTCCCTTTTGAGGAGTAAAGTGGCACAGGGGCTGTTCAGAGAGCTCAGCCCTCGGCGTAATGCCCGTTCCTCATGGACAGAGAGCTGGGGGGGAGCAGGGGAAGAGCACTGCCACTCTCCAGGAGCTGAGGGGAGAGCAGGAGAATGGGACATGGCAGTTCTGGCTGGTTTGGGGGAGAGAAACTGAGGTCCTGTGCAGAATTTTAGCAGGACAGTGTGTGCTGATGGACTAGATGAGCAATGTCATGGATACTTGCTGTTCCTTGGTATGGGAGACTCCAGATTGACTGGAAAGGGCTATTTACAGGTACATCCACTCGAGATACATGTCCTGAACTAGGTCTGTGCACCTCGTCTGAGGTAAGTCCTACCTACACACAGGTCATGGCTGGCAGGACTGTCCCCATGCTGAAACGTCCCCACCTCCAGTCTCTGTGGCCATAGGCTCTGGGTATCTTATAATTTTATGTCTTGATGTGTTTTTAATGAGCCTGCAAGGATGAGAAATCCTTGTCATTGTGTTGATGGAGAGATGAGACCCAACGAGACTGAGGGTTTTGCCCAGGAGCGCTGTGGCAGAGCAGGCATCAATCCATCCTTCTCTGCAGCCTGTTCACCCGCAGCAAGGAGGCTTTTCCATCACTGAAAAAAGCCAAAATTTCACAAATCATGATCTTCTCTCGGGGTGTGACCCACTGGAGAAAAGATCCACTGTTGCCCTGCATCCCTCAGGTCCCAGGCTGGTCCCCACCAGCCCAAAGCTTCTGCCGGGGGACCGCTAACGAGGACGAGGGAGTGTGGGGACGAGCGTGAGGACAGACGGGGAGAGGAGAGCTGCTGTCAAATCCCTCTCTCGCCCTTTCTGCTCTGAAGTTCACTTGTAATATTTTCCTCGGCTCGGGCTGCTAATGCGTTTTGTTCTCCAGAGTGCGCGTGGCCCGACTTCC
Source organism: Manacus vitellinus (assembly GCF_001715985.3). Lineage (NCBI taxonomy): Eukaryota > Metazoa > Chordata > Aves > Passeriformes > Pipridae > Manacus > Manacus vitellinus. The sequence continues at coordinate 2,724,026 of NW_021940545.1, forward strand.
CGCGCAGCCTTTAATTAGTTTCTGGATGATGACATCTCCTCCGAGAACCATCTCGGCGTGTCCCTCCGATCTCGGGGGGAGATAAAGGAATCTAATAAAGACATTCAGCATTTCGAGGTGATGGGTTTGACAAGCCTTGTATTAACCACGAGTCCAACTTTCCGGGGTGCCGTCGGCACGGCGCGGCTCGTCCTCGCGCGGGGGCTTTTCCCACGAGGGTCTTCGCTGGCACCCAGTGGAACGAGAGGAGCTGAGGACCCCATGTCCCCTGAGCAGGGTGTGACAGAGCCACTGTCACTTTGATGGTCACCATGGAGGCAGTGGTGAGAGAGGCTGTCGTGCCTTGAGGAGAGGTGTCAATAAGGCTGGAAAACTGATGCAGGTGTCTTAAGGATTTGAGATCCTTCAATTTTCTGCCTTTCATGAGGCGTTGCTTGGCTTGCAGGGGGAATCCCAGGTGGCTCGGGGTGCAAAAACTGGAAACTAGATCCGTGCGGCGTGTGTGGAGTTGAAAATGAGATCTGTCTAGACAGGGAGCTGAACTGCCAAACACTCCTTGTTTGGCTGCATTTCTTCATGGATAATAAAGCAAAAAACTTTACTTTTACATCTTTCTTCTTGTTTTCTTTTCATTCAGCATCATTGGACTCATTTTAGAGGAGGTAATGAAGCCCAGAGCAGTGCCACGACTTCCTTCGGGCATTGTAACATGAGCCCAGAACTCTCCCAGACCTGAGCGAGGGATTCTGCCTCCTCTTAAAGCCGCTTATTAACAGTCATGCAAGCAAATTCTAGTTTGATTCCCCACAGGTCTGGGGCTCGGTAGAGGGGTTTTCTTCCTTTTTGTGGTAGGAAAAAGGATGCAGATCCTTTCAGAAATTTGATGGCAGGGGAGTGACTCTAGAGAGGCAGCACCCTGACTCCTTAGGGAGCTGCTCTTCCTCCAGGCTGGAAAACCTGGACCCATCCGAAAGTCAGGAAAAAGTCTTTGTGCTGGAGTCCTGCCTCTCCCATCACGCCAGGTTTACTCTGGTGTATCCCTCGTTGACTGCAGCAGTATTGCTGATTTATGCTGTCGTAAGTGGAATCAGATTGGGCTCCCTTTTGGCACTTAGCTGTAAAGTTTGTCTGCAGAAACCCTGCTGTTTATGAGGTGAATTATACCCGCGCTCACAAACACTTTACTAATGAATGATTGGGAACGTCTTGGTCCCCCCTCCTCCTCTGAGTTATTGGGATGCTGTGCTGTACAACCCGCTGCAGAGACGGGCGGAAAAAATCTCGTGTCCTCCAAGCTTTGCTGCAACAGGAGCCGTTACCTGCCTGGGAAATCATTCAGACACATCTCGGTGCCGTGTGACACATCTCATTACGCCTCGCTTTAAAACGAGCAATTGTCATTAGTTATTTATTAATTGCTTATTAAGGTTGTTATGTATGTCCTCTTCGTTTCCAGCCGTCTTTCTTCACGGCTTTGCCTGCTGCCAGCTTTGTGAAGAGGGGGGATCGATCCCTGGGCAAAGCTGGGCCGAACATGGGAAGGGGGGGATGGTGCCAACCCGGGGTCCAGGCAGCCCTGGGGGGAAGGATCAGCACACGAGGGGTTTGTGTACAAATCTATGTGACCAAGCAGGCTCTAAGGCTGTGTTTGCCCTTCCTCACACCCTGTGGGCATCCTCAAAAGGGCTCCTGAGCTGGGAGCATATGATGGAAGGATGATGTGATGAAAGGATGATAGGATGGAAGGTTGGTATGATGCAAGGACAAAGCCCTCTCTGCTTTTCTCTTAATTATGATTGTGTTAAAGCAGCACAAACTGATTTAAAAGCCCATTATAACACACCTGTAATTGAAGGCACAGGGCTCTCAATTTGCTCCCTAAAGGCAGAAAGCTTTGGAACACAAAGGAGGGAGAAGGCATAATGGAGGTGCCTGGCACTGCAGCAGCTTGAGCATTGTTCCTTCTCCAACCTGGGAGCTGCAAACCACTCTGGTTACAACCTGTAGGAGTCCTGGAGCCTGATTTTGGAGTCCCTGCCTTGTGCTTGATCCCATCTGACTTTTGCAGACCCCTCGGATCTTGGAGTGGGGGCTTGGTTTGACTCACAGCATTGCTGCAAGGATACCCAGCACAGCCAGGACTCCCCCTCCCCAGATCCCACAGGCAGGACCCGTGGTAGCAAACTCTGTAAAACACAGGGAATTCTTGTGTGACAGCAGTAAGAAGCTGTTATTAAAGCGGGAGCAGCGTCAGGCTGATGCTCAGGAAGCTGCCAGTGCACATCACAGATCGCCTGCAGAACGCAAGTCTGACTCTGCCTCTTTTTCTTTCTTCCAGACACTTTTATAGTTGTTCTTTGTTGTTCCCTTTGATCTGGAGCAGATGCTGCTCGTGCTGGAAGATGGAGGTTTGCATGTTTTATGAAGGGGAAGCAGGCACTGCGAGGCTTCCCGGGAATGCTGCTCGCTCCCAGGCTGTGCCGGGGGCTGCGAGTCCCCTTCTCTGGGATAACACCTGCTCTGCCTCACTGCCACACCAGAAGGGGTTTGCAGGTCTGGGAAGATCACAGGTGTATTTCTGCACTACTTCCTTGATTCCCAAAAGCGGGTAGAAAGGGGGTGGTTAAGGCAAAAATATGCAGTTACTCCCTGAAAGGCCCCCAGCTTGGTGAGGCTCATCTGAGGTCTCCTTCCCAGTCTCTGGTGGAGAGGTTATTCCACATCCACACTTCCCTTGTACTCAGGGGACTCCTTGCCTGATGCATGGTTGAAATTTAGGGTGCCAGGAGTGTCAGGGAGAGGGAAGCCCAGGCAAGCAGCAGGGTCATGCGTGCAGGAGGGTGGGTGGGGAGGTGATCACATGGAGATGGCAGGGCCTGAGCAACGAGGCAAAGCTAGGGATGTTTATGTAATTTGGGATAAGCTATAAAAGGCAGCTGGAGGAGTAATCAGGGATCAGTCCTGCAGTGAGTGTCGTGGGAGAGGCAGCAGAGGAGGTGGTGTAGGTGCAAGGGGAGCCTTGCAGCACTCCTGGGAGATGAAGATCCGTGCGCAGCGCTGCCGTGGGGTACGTGCTTGGGATAAGTGAGCTTTTGCACCTGTGCTGGCTCTGGAGCGGGTGTTTGGAGGTGAAAGCGTAGCAGGGATGTTGTCTGTGCCAGTGGCAGGAGGGTGTCTGTGCGCCAGGGAATCTATCTGTGGAGGCAAGCACATATGCTTGGCTCCGTAAGGACATATATCACCTGACTGAACACCCTCGAACGTGTGACGCACCAGATGGTTTGGTTAAATATTTAAGCAAGCTGCTTTCTGTCCTGGGGACTCCATGTGTGCAAGGAGTCAAGCTGGGGGCACGCCCTGAGCACCTGTGGAGGGCTGAGAGCAGCCCAGAGACCTCCCCCAGCACCCTGGCAGGGTTGGGGAGTGAGGGGAGAAAGAAGTTGGATCGATAAACCACCATCCTGCCTCTGGGGAAATCTGTGCTGTGTCACTGGAGCAGCTTGGCCAACACTGCCATGTTTAATCACTCCTGAGCGAGGGAGATGCTGAACACAAAAGGACTGCCCGCAAGGAGAGGGTTCCCGCCTGGGAAGCCTGCATTTACTTAGCTTTATTTATTTATTCATTCCCAAAGGGGCACAGCTCCATCTGCATCCTGCTTTCGGCACAGGAAATGTCTCCTCTGCCCCAGTGCTGCAGAAATGCCAGCTGATGGTAAAAGCCCTTTAATGCAGAGGGAATGGAAGAAGTGATGACTGTTAAATAATATTAAATATATTCTTGGATCACTTTATTAAGGTTTCCCTCCCCGGTGTGGTAAAGGCTTTACAACACACCTGTTCAGCCTCCAGAAAGGCATTTGGAGTAGTTTGTGTGGTTAAATATTCAAACATTTAATTAGCATACAATACCCACCGTGTTAAATCCTACCACTGCATAGTTCATTCCAGGGTTAGTTAACAGCTCCGATGATGTTGTTGCTCTGGTTTGCTTCCCAGCCATTCCTGCCTCCTCTCATTCCAGATGGGACACAGGGAATTGCATCTCCCTGAGAGTGTCCTGAACTTGCTGGACTCTGGTGGGCTTTTTCCTTGGTGCTTGAGCTGCTTTTCATAGAATCATGCGATGGTTTGGGTTGGAAGGGACCTTAAAGACCATCTCATTCCACCCCCTGCCATGGGCAGGGACACCTTCCACTAGCCCAGGTTGCTCCAGGCCCCATCCAACCTGGCCTTGGGCACTTCCAGGGATGGGGCAGCCACAGCTTCTCTGGGCAACCTGTGCCAGGGCCTCCCCACCCTCATAGTAAAAAACTTCTTGTATCTGTTCTAAATCAACCCTCCTCAGGTAAAACCATTCCCACTTGTCCTGTCAGTGAAACCCAAGTTTAATTTGTTTTGATTATGTTTTATAATCTGGTCACTTGAGTTCTTTTCTCTCTCCTGAGTGGGAGCAAACCTGCCTGTGCAGTTCCAGAGTAGCAGCTCAAAGTCTGACTTAATTTTTTTTTTTTAAAGTCTCTGCAAAACAAGCTGAATTGGGTCGAGGTGGGTTCAGCAGTTAAAAACATCAGAAGGGTTCCTCTGTGATGCAGCAAACAGCACACTAAAGGTTATGGATGCTGCTCTAGTTTGTCAGGACTTAGAGCTGGAAGCTATTGGTGCTTCCCAGGCAATGGTGGGTGATCCACTTGTCTGTGCTTGTCTCTTCCCACCTCTCCAAAGTGGTAATACCACCATGGCCTATTTTTGTTGTCCAGCCCATAAGCTCCATGTTTTTAAAGCACACGTGGATTTCCTGGCTGGCAGTCCCAGCAGGAATACAGCAGGGTAATCAGAGCACTGCTGTAATTAATTGCTTCTCCTCAGTGGAATACCTGGCCATGGGCAGAGCATCTCCCAGCTCTGGGTGGCCCCAGGAGAGCTGTGCTGTCCCCTTAATGACACCGATGCATATTAATGTTTCTTTTGGTGTCATCTTCATGCCCTCCACTGTCCTGCCCCAGAGCCCCCACTGTTTGGGAGCATCTGATCCATAGTTGTTCTCCAGTGCATGATTAGCAGATTAGCCATTGTGCCCAGAGCAGCAAAAAAAATGAACTCCCAGAAGCCCTTCAAAACAGAGAATAATTCATTACCCACCTTGATTTCCACTTAAAATGTACTTTAACTACACTTCAAACTACAAACCCTAAATCACCATCATGTTCACAAAAAATCCATCATTTTTTATTTTATTGCACGGCACTGGCATGACATAATCCCTTCCAGAGCGTCTTGGAGTGCTTTACGGATCAATAAATTACTTACCTGCACAGCAGAGGCATTGCGTGCAAGGCCATTGCAGTCATTCCGGCTCGGAGCAGCCCGGGAAGGTGTGGGAGGTGGGGAGAGGCAGGGAAGGGGTGCTGAGGAGCGAGGGGTCCAAGCCAGGAACAGGGGTGTTGCGATGGTCTGGGCTGCAGCTGGGGGCGGGGTGATGGATGGAAGGAGCAGGGTGCTTTGGAGTGATTTGTGCCTCTCCTGCAAAGCGCCACAGGGCGGGGGCCAATCCACTGCTGGGCTCCCGAGAAAGCTTAGAAATAAACCCAGGAAGGTGATGGTCTTTATTATGTTCTGCAGGTGCAGGCTGATAAGAGCAGCTGATCGTTTTTCCTTGTACAGCCCCACCGTGGTGCTCCTGGAAACCTCAGCCCTCCCTGGCAGCCGCACCGTGTCCTCTGCTCACACAGCAGCAGGAGCCCAGTGCTCCCTGCTTGCTCCTCATCCCTTTCCAGCCCCCTCCTCATCTCCCCCTGTCCTCTCCTTAGCCCTGGACCCCTCAGATCTGACCCTCTCTTGAGTGTTCATGATGGCAGTGCCAGTGCAGTGGCATGGCTTCCATCCCCATGGAATTTCCCTTCCTTTGCATGCTGGTAGAACTTACAGGCTCCTTGGCAGACTCATTGTCTCCATGCCCAGCTCCTCTTGGTGCTTCTCTGGTTACAAGGGCCTGGCAGAGATCCTGCACAGCTGCAGGAGTTTGAAGGGGTGGGTGGTGTTTTCTCGGGATGCAGCTCTGCTGGGAAGGGTTTGTCATGGCTGAGAGGACACAAGGAGTGCTGGAAGTGGAATAGGAAGAAGCACTGTCTCACACACTGTGGAGGTGCTGAGGAGGAGCTTCTCGAGCCTCCCTAAAATGGCTGAATCCCCTCTGGCTACAATTTTTTCCCACTTCAGCCCTGTCTTCTCTGCCCCCTCTTTTCCCTGTGAGCTCCTGCCAAGTCAGATGAGACTGATGGGCTACTGCATAGCTTGTCAAGGTGGAGGGAAATTCAGTCTCCTTCACCCACAGCTTGAGATTTGAGTTGGAGCAGAACCGGTTTCAATTTCCTTCTCATCTTTGTGTCATTGCAGTGTCTCCAAAAATCACCGATATCTCTCCTGACATCTCCATCAATGAGGGCGGCAACGTCAGCCTCACCTGCATAGCCACGGGCAGGCCAGATCCAACAATCACCTGGAGACATATCTCACCCAAAGGTAAGAACCAAACACTCCCAGAGATATTCTGGGAGGGGCACAGTAGCATTTGTGAGCAGCCAGAGAGGCGTCTGTAGCTGGTGAAGGTGAAGTTGCAAAGTGAAGGTGAACGGAAAAGATGTGACTGAATGCAGGAGTTGTTGACTTTGGTAGAGGAACATCCATCTTGGTGGTCTGGAAGGACAGGTTATGGTTTTGGTCGGGTGGAGGACTGGCTGTAGGTGCCAGGTTGGGGTTGTCATGCTCAGAGATTCAGAGAATCGGGGAATACCCTGAGTTGGAAGGGACCCACGAGGATCATGGAGCTCCTGCACGGGGCACCCCCACTGCACATTGAACGTGCTTGTCTGGCCCTGTTTTGAGAAGTTTTCAGGCAATTCTTACACGTTGCTTCAAAGGAAGATTGTAAATAGTGCAAATGAGCAGGAAAACACATGAAGCATTAATTGGTGGCCTTGTTAATTGGTAAGCAAAGCCTCAGCAGAACTGTGTGGGTGTGACTGCTGGGAAGCAAATTCCCATGCGTTCGGGAGCGTATAATTTCAAACCCTTTCCCCAGCTGCTTTTTGGCCTCTGCTTTGCATTTTGCTGCCCTGTTATCCCCCTGTGGCCGCGAGGATCTCGTGGGTGAGCCGGGGGTGGGATCCGGGGGGCTCTGGGTGGGATGAGCCGTGCGGCCGAGCGTCACTGCGTGGCTCTGCTCCTCTGATCCTGTCTAAGCACTTCAGTTCCACCTCAGAGTCGTGTTTCCCCTGAGGTTTTACCAGTGTGGGCTGTTGTTGCAGACAATTGCCTCGAGTTCTCCTCGGGGACGCCCGTCCGGGCTGTCCGGCGCAGGGGCGGCAGTGACGGATGGCGCCGTGGCCGCTCCTCCCTTTGCTGCCTGATGATGGCTGCGGTGTCTCGCTGCAGCTCCATTGATTTTTTACTGTTTGTCTGCGCTGGAGGGAACGGCTGGGCCTGATCCATCACTCCCCAAAGCCCAGGCACAGAGCGAGCTGAGTTGGTGGCATCTCGGCCCCTTCCCCTGGCAGGGGTCTCTGTAAAAACTGTTCCCCCAGTGCACGTGTTGCCTCATCCACTGCAGGTGATCTTGCTTCCAGCAAGATGGCTTCAGTTGAGGTCTCTGCATGGATAACTGATGAAATTCAGGGTGCAGATCCGTTTGCTCCTCCCCATCCCTGAGTGTCTCTATGGAATCAAAGTTGTCACCACCAGGCAGCATTTATGGTTGAGGCAGTCCATGTGCTCCCACCTCAAAGTCTTTTCTTCCTCCTCTTCCCCTTGTCTACCCTGACAACATGTTTTTGTTTTGCTCAGCCTCCTCACCGCCTGTTTGTCACATGCATCTTGTTTTCCCCACAGCTCCACTCACCTTCCCACATCCCCTCCAGCTCCCCCAGGACCCTCTTCTCCCACTCCCGTGCCCCTCACTGCCTTCTCCCACACACCATCCATCCTCTCCTAACCAGGCTCCCGGCTCCTGATGCCTCTGTCTTTCACGAGGGCTATTTTCTGTGTTTGCTGCCATCCAGCAGGTTTTTTTCCCCAGGGAATCTTTACCTGCGCTTGAACCAGATGTTTCCATTTTACTTAGGACTTAGCTGCTATGGAAACTGAGGATGCACCAGGAGAGGAAGAGTGAGCTAATCAGAAATTACCTGTGGCGCTGTGTAATTTGCAGCAGCAGCTCCTTCCTGATTTTGGCCATGATTAGGCATTCTGCTTTCAAAACTCAAAGGGAACAAATGATCACAGAGATTTACTTGAGCCTGGTCTCCTGCTGATGGGAGGTGCTGAGCCCAGAGGTGACCCAGGACAACTTCCATGGCTGTCCATCTCCATGGGCAGCTCCTCTGTCTATGGATCTGCCAAGCCACCAAGGGGAACCTCTACTTCCCCATTTTGCATTCACCACACGCAGCAAAGACAAGGATGGGAAGCATGAGGACTGAAATGAGAGCCAGGGAAGATGCATAGAGGTGCTATAGCAGGTGCCAGGACGGTATCCCTTTTCCTAGTAGGATATACTCTAATTTGGAGAGCTGGGAGCAAGTGAAACCCAAAGCTTGCTGCTGGCCCCTCTCTCAGTTGTTGGTCCACTACTCGTCCCACGGGAAGTCTCGAGTGAGACGCCTCCTGTTCCTTCTCGCTGTCTTCCTCCGTCTGCTTGGAGTGGTGGAGGAAAGGGATGAGGGAGAATTGGTTCAGGGAGTGCTGGTGCATAATTTAAGGGTTTACACAGCGGATGGTAAGCAGCTCTCACCGACATCGCTGGGGACAGGCTGTGCCAGCGCTGTCTGTGCCAGGCACGGGCACCCCGGGAGCTGAAGGACTGATCCCATGCTGATGCTGCTGCTCCATGCAAAGGCACTTCACGGGGTTTATTATTTCCTTGGCAGCTGTGAGCCCACTGCACAGCTCTTGGGGGGAAATGGAGTAAATAAGAGTGTTTGCTCACCAGGGCAGCGCATGATCAGGTCCTTCAGAGGATCTACACCCAGAGCAGCACAGCTCCCTGAGGGCTGATCCCACTGGAGACCCTTTTCCAGTGACTCCAGGCTCCCCTGACCGCTCAGCTGTTCCCTCTCTGCTCTGATGAATATGTGTTTAGTGGCTTGGGCTGGTGAACTCTGCTGAATGTTCCTGTCTGCAGTCGTTGCCATGTTCTGGGAGGCTGGTTTTTGAGGCTCTGTTTGGTTTGGGGGCTGGGGGAGTTCCTGCAGCTGGGCTGAGGAGAGCATTTTCATGGGATAACTCAAGAGCTGAGTGAACTTGAGCAAGAGAGTTTTCTGCCAGTGAATCACAAGAGTGCTGGTCCCATCAGTGCCTCCATCACTGATCAGAGCCTTGCATGGTGCCTGGCCCTACCTGTGCCCATCTCCTGCCAAAAGCAAAAGCACTATGCTGGCTCTGGAGAAGGATTTTTTGAACCCATGACCAGTACAACCAATGTGTACAATCTATCTTCTGTCCCTCTGCCTCACCCCCTCTGTTCTATTTTATTTCTTCTCCCACTAATGCTGTACCAACCCACAGCAACTCCCATTAATGCAGCTGAACAGGCTAAGGCGGAAAAAGAAGAGGATTTGGTGGAGTCTCAGCTTCTTCTGCCTCTCCAGAGGAGGCCTAACTGCTTTGAGGCTCTTTCCTGGGCTTGGCTGCTCCAACTGGCAGCACAAGTGTCAGCTGAGCTGCCAGGCACTGAGGCTTCAAAACGCAGCTCACCAAAACCATATGGGGATGCCAAGCTCTGGCATGGGATGGGGCTGTTCCATCCCTTCTTGGCACCCCTGTCAGGCCAAGATTATTGAGATGGCAATCAAGGGAGGCATGTTCAGCAGGGTGGAGAGAGGGGAAAGAGGCAAAGAGGGAGAGAAGGATGTGGATAACCATGGTCTGGATGTAACACCCAGCAGGAAGGCAGCAGCATCTTTCCAGAGGAGGTGGAATTTGTGAAGAGGACTTGGCTTCAGGGGTCTGAAAGGCAGCATTGTGTGTGCCCATGAGCATTCATTTTGCACCCTTAGGTGCTGAGCATCTCTATGTTTCCAAGGCTTTGGATGTATCACAGCCCCGCAGTGCCAATGCCATCTGTAAACTGCAGTGAGGTCTTCTAGTTACTAGCCTGGTTTTGGTCACTCAGGTGTTTCCATAGTTACTGGGCTTTTTATTTATTTTTTTGGGGGTAACTCTGATGTTGTCATGGCGATTGTCATGTTGTCAGGCCAGTTTTCATTTCTCAGTGGATGAAGGCTGGGATTTCTTGGCATCCCGGGCTGCCGGGCTCAGGGTGACGCCAGAGCCCTGGCAGAGCGAGTGGCACCATGTTGAGCTGTCCAGGGGATATTTATCTGTGCTGCAGACACGAGACTCGTCATGCCTCCCATTTAGCTCAGGAAACGTGCCAAGGAATTGAAGTGAGGGATCTTCCAGGAGGGATGAAGGCTCGGCAGCCTCTGTCCCAGGAGGAGCAGACATGGCTCAACAGTAATGAGGGGGAGGCAAAGTGTGGTTGTCCTGCCATGCCAGGGCCAGGGGCACAAAGAAAGGGTGTAAAACTAGGTGAGGGCATGTGGATCCCTCCACTGGCTCATCCGCCTGGCCACACACAGACATCCTGAGCCAGAGGCTGCATCCAAGTCGTCATCCTTAACAACCCTTGATGGACTTTTCTGCCACAGTTTTGTCTAATTGGTTTTTGATTATTGCTGTAGTATGATGGATTCTGGTGTGAGGCTTAAGACAGCGGCTGCCAGGGTAGGAAAACATTATGGTTTGGCTTGATGGTGTATTTACTTGTGAGAGGTTTGATCGAGAGGTCTCTGTAGCGGGAATCCCTCATTAATCTCAGGATTAGGCTGGGTGCTGAAAGCTGGATCCTGTGCGGAGTCTGAGCAGTCATTTGTGGGGCAGGTGACACCTTGTTGCTTCAAGGCAGAGGCAGGGGAGATCCTCAGAGGATCCCTACGTTTCCACATCCCAGATATCCCCTGATCAGTCCATTTAACCTCCGTGGCTTCCCTGGAAGAGGTACAATGGCAGTCCCTTGTCTCACAGAACCAATGGGAGGATAAATACGTTCCAGACGTGAGGCACTTGGACACAGCAGTGATCACAGCTTGTATACGCACTTAAGATAGATGAGACACAGTGGCCTGATGTGGCAGAGGTCTCATGAGATCATCTGTCTATACATCAGCAGCAAACCAGCAAAGGGACTCTGGGAGAAGTCTGGTATATTTGGATATATTGATTCTCTCTGGCTCTTGGCGCGGCTTAAAACAAGAGGACAAACAACTGCAAAAAATATCCAGCTGGAAGACTTGCTTGTCCCTGGGAAGGGGACACATTGTCCCATCTCAGAGGTTTGTCCATTAAGTACTTTGCTTGCTGTCTTCATCTTTCCAGGATCCTCTCAGGAGAGAAGGCATATGGGATATTTGTAGGCTGGACATCAGATCTGGCTCCAGAGAGAAGGGGGAACCACTTGGGTGGGAAAATCTCCATCTGCTTCTGTGCTACCTTGTCCCTCACTGTGATCAGCTCTGTTTCCCATGAGATCACTCCCTTTAACCCTGCCTCAGGTCACCTAATTAACTGAAGACCAGAGAGCCATGTTCTCTGCTGGCCCTTTTATCGGGGAAATACCTCTAGGAGGGAGCAGATGGTTTCTGTAAGGCTGCTCCTGTGTTCATCACAGGTCTCGTGTCTCTGCACTGCCTCTTGTCTCCTTTGGAGACATTGTTGTGTGAGCCAACAATGCAAGTGGTGTGTCAAAGAAGGGATGTGAGTCCTGCTGCATCTGTATGATGGAGCACTGAGCCTGCCCTGCTCCGTGGGCTCTGCATTGGGTTGGGATGGGTTTGGTTGGGATGGCCACCATGCTGTCCCACCTCCCCTTTTTGCACGTGCCCCTCCTGTCTTTTGATGGCCAGTTGACTCAGTAGGGATTCCACTGACTCACTCAGTGGCCAAGAACCTTGTCCTCCTTCCAAGAGGCAGTTGCAGGCCTGGCCTCCAGCTCTATTAACTGAAGCATTCCAACCGGCTCCAATCCTGTCGGCAGCTCAACCGTCCCCTTGTTTACTGTTGAAATAATTACTGCTTTGCCATAATATTAGCTCTGAGCCGTGACTCCATTACCATTATCGCCGGAATATTACCCATTTATTATCTCCCAGCAACCCTGGAAGATGAACACTAGGCTTCAGAGACCAATTGTTTTACAACAGACAGGATCTTGGTGTGCATTGTTTAATGAGGTAAACTACATTATAGCCGGCATTAATTTGGCTGCGGTGCACTCCACTAAATCACTGTTAACCTGTAAATCTGCCACCGGTTTTGATACTCCTTTAATCAGTGTGTGCTGGACAGATCGCCTGGGCAAAGGGTCAACAGTGGTCCAGCTCTGTTTGTGTCATGTAGGGTGTTGAAACAGGTGAAATAAATAGGTTGAAGGGGTCATGGGGAAGCAGGACTTTGGGATGGGCACTAGTTTTGTGTGTGGCTGTGGTGAAGGAGGCAACTGGAGTTGCCAGGGGTCATTTGAGAAAGTTGTGGGCATGTGCTATGACCAGCAACAAGATCCTGACAGGAGCAGGGTGAATATTTAGCCCGTTGAGTGCCAGCAGCTTCCCCATCTGCTCCCATGGGAGTGGGATCTGGCCCAGCAGGAGCCAGAATCTGGTGGCATCACGTCATGGGCTCCAGGTTTTGCTTTCCCAAGGAGTGACTAAAACTCAGTGTGCCATGTGGGTAGCTCCTTTTAGCATTTCCCTTCCTGATGCTTTTTCAAAGCAATGGGAGATCATGTACTTTTATGTGTATAAAAGTAATATTTTTGATTCCCCGCATGGTGGAAATGAACTCTCGGAGCTGATCTGTTCACATATTTGGCATAACCACCTTTAAAATATGCATCTTGGTACGAAAATAACGAGACCCCTTCCAGCTACAAATGAGGCAATGTCTTCCCCTTAAGAAAAGAGGGAAAAAACCACCTTGGCTTCAGTATATTCCCTGAATGCAGCTTTGCAATGTCACACTTTCCCTCCTTGCCGGAGGCAGAGCGGGATTTCACTCCTCATGGCACCGTGCAGAAGCAGCCAGTTGCTGCCCTATTGAGGGGGGGAAAGCAGGGAGAGCTGCCTGCACGTCCAAATTTTGTATTTTGTCTTATCCCATTGATCACTGACTACCTTTGCAACAAAGGTGAGACCCTCTGAGGTGTTGCAAATGCCCTGATCCGTGCTCTGCATCCCTTCTCCATCCCCAGCATCACCCCACGGGAAGATGAGAATGTGTTACTATTTCTTTGGCGTAGTGGGACAAGGCAGACAAAACCCAACATGCCACCAGTGTCAGCTAGTTGGATTTGCTGCCTCTTCTTCAGTGCTGAACACAACTCCCTCCTTCCCTGATAAATTCGTGGCTTTGTGTCACTCCCTGCCTGGGACTCTCCTTTCATTCAGCTGGCCTGGGCAAGAGCAAGGGACGGGAGCGTCTGAGATTCCAGAGATCTCCACACAAATTAAAACCTTTTATCAGCCCCTCATAGCTGTGCAAACTAATTATATTTGGGCCAAACTTTGCCAGCGACTCCCCTGAGGTATTATTATAAAAATCTGAGCTGTGGAAATGCGTCCCCATTCTGTCAACACCAGGTCGCTTCAGCTATAGAAAACTCTGCTCTGGCTCCTTTTAGCTCCCGTGATGTGCTTTGCATAAGCTGCTGCCGTTGTTTTTGGGGAGGAGAGAGCCCAACTGGGCTCTGACATGTGGCCCAGGTCTGCTGAGCCAAGGGCAGGGCTGGGGTGGGGGGAATAGCACTCAAAGATTTCACAGAATCACAGACTCATCAAGGTTGGAAGGGATCTTTAAGATCATCCAGTCGAGCTGCCCACCCAGCACCACCTCTGTAGTGTGAACAGGGACCTAAAAAACTCCTGGGATGCCTGTACTGGTGGTGAAAAGGGTCCCCAAAAACTCCAGGGACCCCCAAATATGGGGTGAAAAAGTTCCCCAAAACCACCTGGGATTCTCAAATTCTGGCTGAAGAGGGTCCATAATCCCCTGGGATCCTTTATTTGCACAAACCCTGCTTACCTGGCTCATTCTTCCACTGCTCTCCTGTGGCTATCAGCATGGCCTTGGGGCTGTGAGTGCACACATGGGGTGGCTACTTCCATCCCTGGAGAGATGGGACATGGTGATGAGGAGTGGGAGGGATATTAGAGAGGTGGGGATACCCAAACCCCAACAGGCAGGTGTTGGGAAGGAGCAGCACAAGGAGAAAGTGCATGAGCCTGCACGTGGATGGTTTTCCTAGTGCTGGCACCTTGCTGGGGGGCTTCTGGTGGTGTTGGAGCTGGTTTCCATGCAAATTTTTTCTTTCTTTTTCCTGGCATTACCATTTGCTCCATTCCCTGCCTTGTAATCTTGCTGCTGAGCTTGCGTGGGGCAGGGCACTGAGGCCAAAGACACCCCTCTTGTTCTCCCACCTGCGCTGTCCGTAGATGGAGACAGCACAAGGAAATGCTTGGAGCCAAACTTCCCAGTGGGAAGGAGGTTTTTGCCCCCTGCCACCATTCCTGCACTGTCCTTGTGCTCCTCCTCAGACGCAGATTGCCAGCTAATGGGGCGGAGCCAGTGCGAGCACTCTCCATTAATGGAGCAGAATATCAACAGAATAAAGCCTTCATTTCCTGGGCTATGGTTTCATTATTAATATACTTTACAGTTCACAGGTTGTTCATTTGCTTCCATGTTTTCTCAGCTGGTGTAATCTGCGGCGCGGAGTGAGAAGAGTCATAAAATTTCCATTTCCAGTTGAATGTGCGTCCAATTCGCCGTGAAATGTTTCTCTCTGTCGTGAATATTAAGTGCCCGAGGAGTTGGTAGCCATGGGATTAGGCAGGGCAGGTTGCCAGCCCCTCTCTGTGTCCCAGGGGTGCGGGAGAGAAGTGGGTGTAGAGAAGGAAAGGTGACAAGGCAATGTGTGGGGTCTGAGGGAAGGACTGTGTGGTGGAGGGAGGAAGAGGGAAAAGGGGAGGAGAGTGAGGATAGAGAGAAAGGGAGAGTGGCACAAACTGGCTTCAGGGTGGATGTAGTGGGCAAAGGATGCTCTAACAGAGCAGACTTGTGCTCCACCTCCTTGCTCCCCATCCCATGACCTTGATACTCATCAGGGAAGATGTTGCACCAGTGTTTGCTCCGGTTTGTAGATCAGTTGTTGATATCTGTGCTCGGTCACTGCCGTGGGCTTTGGGGTTGTGCCCTTCCCCTGGCCTGAACATGGTTACAGAGTTTCCTTGTCTCTGGTGAAGCTGAGAAATGCTGCTGTGCTTGTAATGGCAAGGAGGTGAAACGTGCTGGTGAACTGGAGCTGCCCAGCTGCCCTGCACCAAGCTGAAGAACAGCAGTGAGCAGCCACGGAGTTGCAGGCACTGTTGCAGTCAGAGAAAAAGGGCTTTTCACGTGAATTTGAAGGGAAAAAATCGTGTTCTGCTCTTGTTACACACCCAGCATGAAATTTGTTGTGTGTTTAGTGTGTTCTTTTATGGCTTGTAGCAAAGCAAAGGCAGGAGTTGGGGCGGGTGGTCGTGCCCTGTGGCTGGGCAGGTGGTGG
Organism: Manacus vitellinus; assembly: GCF_001715985.3. Taxonomy (NCBI): domain Eukaryota; kingdom Metazoa; phylum Chordata; class Aves; order Passeriformes; family Pipridae; genus Manacus; species Manacus vitellinus. The sequence goes on from NW_021940545.1 coordinate 2,739,680, forward strand.
GACCAGCGGTGGTGCCACAGCTGCAGTGCCACTGGCAGTGGGCACATCTGGCAGCACAGCTGGCACGTTGCTGCAGCTGGAGGTGCTGGGGGATGTGTACCCTGGTTACCCCCCCTGTCCTTGCAATAGTGGTGCAGGATGTGGTGTGACTGCTGGGGGAATGGGACAAAAAGCCAAACTGTGGTGGTGTGCCCAGGCCGTGGGGATGATTCGGGCACTGCCCAGAGCTGATGGTGCCGTTTCCTTCCGACTCTTCGCTGAAATGACTTCAGCCACAGCATTCCTCACTGCAGGGGAAAAAAATGCCTCTTCCTTTCCCATCTTCTCTCGGTCGAGTCAAGATAATAATAGTCTTTTTCTGATCCCCTGAACTTTCCCATCTGCTTGGTAAAACAATGGCAATTCTTTTTCCTCCTGGCCTCTCTCTCTGTCTTCCTCTCTTTTATTTTTATTCTCCTACAGTATAATTTAAAGCCAGAGCAATGCCGTAGCCCATGGGTTTTTCCCCTTCCTGTGACATGCTGCTGTTATTTAAAATGGCTTTTCCCTTGCAAAGCAATGCCTCTCGCTGCCCTCCCAGCTCCTGTAGCAGGGCCAATACCTTCACAGAGGCCTGAGGGAGGGGGTGGTGAGCTCTAGTAAGGGGGCTCAGCCCTGTCTCCAGTACCCCTGTTCTTCTAATCACCCAGCATCGCCCATCCTTGCAATTCCTGGTGTGACCTCCCACTCCCCATCCCTCCTCCCCAGGCTCAGGGCATCCTCACCAGCCCCCCACAGCCCCAAACCCATCCATCCCATCACCCCTGCATTTCTCTGGCTTCTCTCAATAAGCCACAATATTGCGAGTGATCCTGCAGAAATGGAGACATCAGTGCCATAAAACACGAGGGACAGAGCAAGGCCACTGGGCTGGAAAATAGCGTGTCTGGAAAAATAAAGATGGGATAAAGATGATGGAGAGGCGACAGCGAGTCTCCCCCTGCCATGATTCAGATGGCTCCAGGGGGTGAAGTGAGGTCAGGAGGTCCCAGGGGAAAAGAAGGGGTGGAAAATATCCCACATGTGCAGGAACTCA
>NW_021940545.1:2741979-2756958 GCF_001715985.3 Manacus vitellinus
GAGCACGGAGCTGCTGGGAGATGTTGTCTCCTCAGGAACTCTCTGGAAGGGGCTTGGCTCCGTGGGAGCCTCAGTATTTGGATTTCGTGTACCTTTTGGAGACATTCTGGCAAGGAGGCAGAAAAGCTGTGTGGGAAGTGGTTCCCTGCTGGTCACAGTTCCCCCCTGTACTACCACAGGCACCACCCCCTCACCCTCCAGGGGCTGAGGAGAAAGGTGTCCAGGTTATGCTTGTGATAACACGTGGGTATCATTGAGAACAGCAGCCCTCTAATGAGCTCTGCACCCATCCTTGCTGCAGATCTGACACCACTTAAGTGCTTTGTGAACTGCATCTGTTTTTAATTTGCTCGAACAGGGTGGCATGTGCCCTCTGGACCTTTTCCTGGGGTTTGGTGTCCTTGCCAGCTCCCCAGGAGGAGGCAGGGGCTGGGAGAGGCTGAGGACGGTCGCCGCAGACAGTTTGCTGAGCCTTGAGCTGCCTCTGAGCTCTCCCTCGTGCCAAAATAAAAGGGCTCATTCTTTATTCGACTCATTTACTCCTGAGTTAGAGCCTCGTTCAAGGGTGGTTGGTCCCCGAGTTGTTTTGTTTTGTTTCTTTAAATATTAATTTCCATAATCCATTTATTTCCCAAGGAACTACTTCTCGCAAACAAAAGGTTTAATGCTCCTCTTTTATTCCCGGTAACAAATAAGTTGTCTGAGACGTGCAAACATCCCAGCAGCGGCAGAGCCCGGCGCGTGTAGCAGCCGTCTGATGGCAAAGAACCACGCTTAAGGATGCACAGGGACGGGGGGGGGAAAGCATCCCTGAGGGATCACAGGTACCACAGCAGCATCTCCCTGGAGATGCTCGCCCGGAGAGGGAGGACAGCGAGCCCGGCTGACACCGGGGAGCCCCCACAGCCTGGGATTCCAATCCTTTGCGTGGAGGCGTCTCCAACGTGCCTTTTTTGAGATGGAAGATTTGAGAGCCGAAGGCCAGGAAGCACAATAGAAGATAGACTGCTTGTACCTCATTGTCTGGAGAATAGATGGGCTGCGGGCTCCCGGAGAATAGGAGCTGCCACTCAGGTGGCTTTAATAGAACAGGCGGCAGATAGATTTCAATAAAAGAAATGAGTATAAATATTGTTAGCGGAGAATAGAGGGAGAGTGAAAAAGATCTTGTTTAACGAGTCACAGTGGGAAACTTTCAAGGACTTTTAAGCTAAAAACTCTTCACAATGGTGCTATAATGGACGGCTCAGCCGACTTGGCTGCGCTGCGTAGCGTCGGTGAGGGGACTGGGCTGGGCAGGTGTCCCTGGGATACCACAGGGAAAGGCAAGTCAGAGAATCACAGAGTGGTTTGGGTTGGAAGTGGCCTTAAGGATCATCTGGTTTCAACCCTTACCATGGGCAGGGACACCTTCCACTAGCCCAGGTTGCTTCAAGCCCCGTCCAACATGGCCTTGGACACTTCCAGGGATGGGGCAGCCACAGCTTCTCTGGGCAACCTGTGCCAGGGCCTCCCCACCCTCACAAGGAAAAATTTCTTCCCAACATCCCATCTAACCCTGCCCTCTGGCAGTGTCTTTGCCTTTCTTGGAGTTGATGCCAATATAGGCTCTGGGCTGTGACCGCAGGCTGAGTGACCAGGTGAGGTGGTGGCATCTGAAAGATGTCTGCAAGTCGCATGTCCCAGTGATTTAGTCCCTGATTGCTGCATGTGCCCACTTAATAGTTACTTATTAGAGTTGTTGTATGACATATGAGCCCCAGCTGTGGTCTCAGGAATGCACTGAGCAAGTGTAGAAACAAATGCAGGTGCTGTCTCTGTTCTAGCTCTGAGTTGAGCAGGAAGTTGAAGAAAATGTCTTTCCTGGCAGGAAAGAGCAGAGGTTTGGCTGCAGAGCCACTGGCTTTGTGATGGCTCCTGGTTGGAAGTTGTGTTTGCAGGGTGCCTGTTGAAATCCCCATGTCCTGACCCTATGGTCACAGGCAGCCAGAAATGGGACCTTTAGGAATAGTCACCTCTGCTCATGCCAGCACAATATTGGGTCTGGGAGGGACCTCCATCCTATCTCGAGGCAAAACATAAGGCACCATCATCTCATCTATGCTCAAAGTAGTTTGAAAGAGAAGAAAAACCAAAGCATTGCATGGCCACATGCAAGGAGAGGCTCCCATAGTCCTGGGGAGGAGAGGACACTGAGACCAGTGCAGGAGAAGGACTTTATGGTGAGGACTTTATGGCCACCCCTCTCCCTCACAGCCTGTGCTGCCGCACACAAGGGCACGGAGAAAAACTGGCTGTGAGAGTTGCCCCAAACCCAATTTAATGAGGAAAACTCCCTCTTAGTGACACAGGGCACAGCTGGTGATGCTCTCCACCCCTGGGGTGTGAGGATGAGGAGGGACCCCAGGCTGCAGCAGTGGAGGGGGCTGCTGCCAAGCTCCCTCATCCCTGAGCGCCGCGCGGTGCCAGGCAGCACCATCCCCTGGGGCCTCGCGCAACATCAGGCCACGGAAACATGCTAATTAACATGGAAAAGCATGTCGGAGCAGAGATTTCTTTCCTTGTCATCGGGAAACTTCAAAAAGAGAGAGGCTTGGCCCCGTGTAAGCACAACACAGACTCTGATGTGCTGTGTGCCCGTTTCTGGGGTTACGGTCCCTCTTCTGAAGGCTTGTGAACACGGAGAAGGGGAGGTTCAGAGCCCACGTCTCATGTAGGTGTGCTTCCTGAGGGGATTGCTCCTCTAAGAGGGGGCACAGATGGAAATGGGCTGGAGCCTGTGGCACAGGGATGCAATATTCACGAGAGGAGGAGAGCAGCTCGCCTGGGTCGATAGGGTAATCTTAAAAAAAATCATTTTTTTAATGATTGCGCTGGATGGCTTCCAGCAGGTTAATTACCCCCAATCTCTGTCCACCGGAGCGTGGCAGCATTAAGCCAGCACGGGGGAGTCAGAAAGAGGGGGTGCATGGGAGGGGAAGCTGCCCTAGCTGGGGTCATTCACCTGATCAAACAAAAATGGGAGAGGGAATTTTAGAAACGCCTGAACTTTGTTCCGTGCGTGCTAATTGAGCTATCAGGAGCGGGTAATGGTGGTTAATAAGAGGTGAAGCAGATGCATCCACCTGTTTAGCTGGAGGCAGCCCCAGCTCTTGTTCACCCACCCGCCCGGGGCTGTGTCATGTGTGCTTTGAGAGGGATTTGGGGTGATTTGGGGGTGATTCCTCCCCCCACCTCCTTCCCCATCTGCTCTGATGCTACTAAACCGCCCGCCGCCGCACGAAGCAGGGGTGAAGCAGGTCTCTGGTGCCAACAACTCGCTCGTATTACCTTTGTGTGTTTTATTTATTTACTATAAACTGTTATAGGATGGCCATCAGCACCACGTCGGGGTGATGTGTGAAATATATGGCTCTCGGGTTCAGTGCGTCACTCGGAGCCGGGAGTCTGCGCGATGTTAATTTTTATTGCCAGAAGCAGCCATAAATTGATAGTCGAGAATTGCTGTAGGGACTGTAATTAACTAGTTACTATTTCACCTCCAAAAGGAGCAATGTTTCACGCTCTTACTTTTACTTATCTGGAATCAGCTGCTGTCAACATCCGCTGAAGCCCGTATAAAGATTTATAGACCTTGGAGGTAAATATTGACTAATGGGCAGCTTGGCTTAATGTTCACCTTGAAGGACAATAAATTGTGCTATTGACTGAAGCGAGATGTCAATATCTGCATTGTTGTAAACATTTTAATAAAATTATCTCCATAAAATATTCTCTTTCTTCGGCTGGTCCTGGCTAGTGGGATCGGTGCCTGGAAAAATGCAGCAGCAGGGTGTAGCAGGCAGGGAACTTTGGGATTGGTGGTGAGACTTTGAGAATCCAGAGACCAAATCTGTTGTGGACCACTGTCGTTTTTGGGCTTTAGAAGTGGAAATGTTGCAGCTCTGGATGTCTGGGCTGGCTCAACTTGATCCGAGGTGCGTGATCACTTGATCCTGGGATACTGACCCAGGAAAGAAGTTCAGGGAAGGTTTTTGAATGGCTCCACGGGCAACCTTCAGCCAGGGAAAGCTGTGAGTGGTGTCCTAGAGACCTGAACATGGCTGTAACAGTGAGCCAGGGGACAGTGGCATGTAATTAATTTGGGAACATGTGTTTGCTTTCCGGTGAGTTATTATCTTGTCAGAGGCTCAATGGAAGCGAACGGGCAGGAGGAGTCAGAAAGGAGATGAGTCAGGGTGGGAAAACGAGGAGAAGAAAGGGAAGGAGAAAGGCATGGAGGGAGGAATATGGATGTATAAGATTTCTGCCCACACCTCATCTCATCTAAGCTTTGTGAGACCCCAAGCACAGCTTGGCCACGTGCTGGGTCTGCCCTGGTGCTCTGTGCCAGTCCAGGATCTCACCTCCATCACTCCTCCACTGCCATGATGGCCAAGCTTCCCCTCCCCTGAGGTTTTTTATGGGGATTTGAGGAGCAAGTCCTAAATAGTCTATGCTAGTCTGTGCAAAGGCTCCTGCTCGCTGAGCACAAGGATTCAGGCTCTGTTTTTCCATCTCCCTGGCTCGCACTGGGTTAGTTCATCATCCTCAGCTGATGAACAAGGATTATGCTTGTGCCTCGTCCGTGGCTGTTCCATTTCTGGCCTGTATTATATTATTAGTATTAATAATAATAATGATGGGTGCTGGCTGTGCTGGTTTTTTAGCTACTGAGGAGATGAGAGAGCTCTCCATTAATTCCTGCAATATTTCAGCTCCTAATTGTGCTCAAGCAGAGACAACCTTGAAGTTCCCACCATCAGTTCAGGCAGAGCAGGACTGGTACCTCTGGGAGAGCTCCTGGAGCTGCAGGGCTCTGGTCCAGGCCTGCCCTGAGTATCCCCAAGCTCCAGGCGCTTCCAGGGTGCAATCCCACAGAGAAACAGGTTTATGGATCCGATTTTCCTGCAAAGCCCTTCGTGCAGGAGAGCACAGGGGGGACACAGATGGTGTCCTGGCCACCTGGTGTCACCTGCTTCACTGGTGGGCAGGAATTCTTTGTGTCACCTCAGTCTTTGGGATGCTGTAGCTGGCACTAAGGAAGCAGGATCTGACCATAGCCTCTGGATGGCATTCCTAATGCTATTGTCATCTGAGTGTGTGTTATACCAGGTCGTGCACAGGGAAAAAGCAGGTGTCAGCTCCACCTCAGAGTATCCTGTTTTGGTCCAGGGCAGGTTCTGTGTGCCAGTTTTGATGGGCTGTAGCTGAAATCCCACAGATTCCAGACCCTGAGCCCTTGAACTCTGTGCTCTGCCTCTCCATCGGTCGATTACCTTGCAAGCATCTCAGACTTCAGCAGGACACAGGCACAGAGGAAACCTTCATCCCCCAATTTCCTGCGCTTTTGCAGGTGTAAAGTTGACCCTCACAGCTACTTTAATGAAGTCTTTTGCTGGGGAACGAAATGCACTGGAACTGCTTTGCTCCCAGATCAAACCAGGGACGCACATTACGGCTCGACTGTGGCAAGAGCTAATCCTTGCCGTGTGCGAGCCAGCTCTGGAACTCGGGAAGGGCCTTTGGTTAGTTGGGAAGCAGTGTTATCTGAGCCTTTGCACAGCCCAGAGTCAGATTTGTGCACGGAGCATCTGAAGGCCACCGGCTGTGTCGTTCCTTTATCAGCAGGCAGCGCTGTGCTACAGAGAAGCTGATTCTAGGTCAGCCACAAAAGGGATTTTTTTCTTTTCCCCCTCTCTCCTGTTTTTTTTGCGGTGCCTCAGGGCCTCTGGATGTAACGCTGTAATTTGTGTGTCTCCAAAGGATATTGATTTTGGGGTAACGCCTTCATATCTCGCCTTTCAGTTGCTCTAAGTACTGCTGAGCTCAGTGGTTTGGACCCCGAACCACTCGGGTAGGAATTTCGGCACGGGGCTGAGGGCGTGGGTGGATGTCAGCAATTCATCAGTGAGAATACTCACTTCACCCCTTTTCCAAAGCTCATGGGGCTGCCTTCCCAGTTAGGTCAGCCTGGGGTGGTGGGGTGCACACCCTTACGTGCACAGGGTCCTTGGTTTGGCCTCTGAGTGTGCAAGGGAGCAGTGGATGTGCAGAATCCCGGGAATGCTCTGTGGAGGCAGCAGCTGTGAGGTCTGGTGCAGGGAGAGAGAGCCAAGGTGGTATTTCATCATGGCTGAGCATATTTGCACTAGTTTGAGTTGGCAATAGTGGCACCTGGGACTGCAGCAGGATCCCAGCAGGTACCTGGGGTGCTCCCTGTGTTGAGCTGTGCCAGGGTGTTACAGGAATGCCATCGGTGCTGGCTCAGGTCCCTGCATGCTTTCCGTGGTGAGCAGTGCAGTCTGACCAGGCTGTTCCTGTGCTGCGGGAAGAGATGCTCTGGAAGCATCAGCCGGTGGGATGCAGGCGGTGTGTGCCCTTCCAGGAGCCTCCCACGTGTGTCCTTTGCCTGCATTTGTAAGGAGCAAGATGCACACGGTTGACCAGTCAAGCGCAGCGAGTCGTGGCCCATCAGGTCACTCCAGTAGCCGGGTGGGCAGCAAGGGCTGGGCGAGCTCACGGCATCCCCCGGGGACCAGGGACCTGTGCTTGGCCTCTCTGCCATTGGCACTCACTCCCAGAAACAGCTGTCCAGAGCTAATTTATTTCCTAATGCTGCAGCAATGTTAATTTATAAATTACACTGGTAATTCGAGCTATTATTAATTTCAGATGGTGTAGGGCAAGCCTAATTAAAATATGACACCAATTGCCACACATATGTACCAAGGACTACCGTTTAAAATTTATAGGAATATTAAGTGTGACACTGGGCTCAGAGATGCTCCGTGCAGTCATTAGAGCATCCCAGCTGTGGGAGATCCAGTAGGGAGATGTAAACAAAAGGAAGGGAGAAGTTGTTCCCGTTAGGGGTTGCAAAAAGTTGCTTTTGCTGTTCGTTTGGGGGACCAGGGAATCTTGTGCCCCAACACCAGTGTCTGGACAGCTGAGTGCTGTGGGTTTCCAGGAGAGTGTCAAAAAAAGAGGGCTCCTGTAAGGAATGGGGGCTGAATGATACCACACTGAAGGAAATGCCACTGATTGCACCTTTCTGGCTTGGAGTGAAAGCAGGAGCTGCACTGCAGGCTGGATGGGGAAGAGGGGGACAACTGCAGCTCTGACAGAAATGAGCCCAGAGTAGTGCAGGGATGAAGCATTGCAGGTGAAGGGAGATGTTGGCACAAAAACTAATGGGAGTAAACTTGCTGTGAAAATTAGAGAGGGGTGTCTGTGTAAAGCTGGGTGAGCCCAGTGGTGCCTCCCCCCTCAGGAGGGATGTGCAAATGCCAGGGAGAGGTGATTTTGCATTGTTCTAGCAGGGTGCAGGTTTGGCAAGGACCACTTTGCCCACTCTGCCTGCATTATGGACATTATCTCCAGCAAGTGATACTCCTGGCAGTGCCAGGTCCACCACAGAACTCCAGTGCTTGCAGATACCCTTCTGGCAAGGATTTTCCTGGGATGGAGGGGCACAGGCACGTGGGCACAGCAGGCTGGGACTCGCAGGATTGATGTCCTAGTGCAGAGTGACACAGCAACAGATGGTGACCAACCGATGGACACGGGTTTGCTGTGCCTCCCCACCACTCACCCCTGTGTCTGTGCCCTGCAGCCGTGGGCTTCATCAGCGAGGACGAGTACCTGGAGATCACGGGCATCACGCGGGAGCAGTCGGGCGAGTACGAGTGCAGCGCCTCCAACGACGTCTCAGCGCCCGTCGTCCAGCGAGTCAAAGTCACCGTCAACTGTGAGTACTTGGGGGCCAGCAGGGGACAGGGGTGGGGCTGGAGTGTGTCACTCTGCTGCCCCCCAAGGGAATGGCACTTGGAAGCGAGGCACGCACAAGGCTTCGGGTCCCAGAGCGAGACAGGCGGCAGCAGTTTTGCTGAGCAGGTGGTGTTTTGCCCTATTTTCCCCTTCTTTTCAAGCTCCATTTTTTTTCCACCACCTCCTCCTCAGCTGTCTCCATCAACCTGGGTTTTCCGCCCATGGAGAGATGCTGTGCTGATAACCTCCGGGGAGAGAAGTGAGCAGTAAATAGAATTTTTTTCCTTTAGAGAAAAAAAAATGAGAGAGAGGCAGAGAGCAGCATATTTCATGCTCAGACAGAGGCGAAGACCCTCCTAAACCCCTCTCTGGTTACCCCATTAGTGCACATGTGGTGCATGAGAGCTGGGGAGCTCCAGTTTTTGGGGAAGACCCCCTCATAAGCCCAAAAAACTCCTGGACAGCAGCCCCAGAGTGGCAGGAGCTGAGCATGGGCTCGGAGATGATTTGGGCTCCTTCCCACGTGCGGGGAAAGAAAGGAGAACCTGAGGAGCAAGGCGGGGGGATAGGATGCCCCAAGGCTCCGGGGTGTTGACCCCAGGTCTCCCATCTTCCCGCAGACCCACCGTACATCTCGGACGCGAAGAGCAGCGGGGTGCCAGTGGGGCAGAAGGGCATCCTGCTGTGTGAAGCCTCCGCCGTCCCCTCCGCCGACTTCCAGTGGTACAAAGATGACAAGCGGTGAGAGTTTGGGGGACAAACCTGGGGAATGGGGGGGGGGGGCACACCAACCCTGTGAGAGCTGCACCCAGTGCCAGCAGCTTCCACTCATAGCCCTTGGCACAAGCCTGGTTTGGGTACCAAGCCAGGTCCCCCCCAGGAGCAGCAGGTTGTGCTTGTCCGGGGCAAATCCAGGCATTCCAGCAGGCAGCTGACATCCACAGCCAGTATCTATTAAAAGCATTCCAGGGCTTTGTATTTAACACTGTGAAAAGTAGCTGAGGGACATCTAGGGAGGGGGAATTTTCCAGGAGCCTCTCTCAGCCTCCGTCAGGGCAGGATCGCTGCTGCCCCTGCCTCCATTTGAAGGTGTCGTGGTAAATCCCAGCTTGGGTGAAGCATAACAGGGAAGAGGGATATTGGCAGCACAAATCCAAGCACTTAAGAGTGGATGAAACCTCTGTCATCTCTTTAAACACTTTGACCAGAAGGCAGCTCTCGGAAAGGCAAAAGAAATATGGTGTTGGTCGAGAGACAGGTTTGCCAGGCCCCAGAGACAGCCTGCCCTGCTTTAGGGTGAAAACCACCCTTTTAGATGAACAAGCAGATCCTGTGCTCTGCCAAAGCAACAGCACGGGGATGCAGCTGGGGAATGAGGAGTGAAGCAGCACAGCCCAGGGTAGGGTCTCACTCTGGAGAAAATGCCTCCCTCTGACCCCAGACAGAATGTTTTTAACCAATTTTTGTGTTACTTCTCCCTGGGGAACCCAGAGGGGACGTGACATGACCAAACACAGGACAAGCCACATCCTTACTGATAAGGAGGGGTGTTTTAGCCAAAAAAGATGCTCCAGAAGCTGGAGGGGAGTCTGGGGCTGCCTGCCTTCCCGGGCTGGGGAGGAAAGGAGCCAAAGGAGGAAAGGAGTGTACAAAGAGGAGGATGTTTGTGTGGCAGATGAAAGGCTCTGCTCAGAAGTAGGTCAGATCACGAGGGCCCGCAGAGCAGCAGCAGCAGCGGGCTCAGCCCCTGGACCAGTGTCCATCAGGGACCACAATGGGGATCTGGCACCTCCCATGAGGAATTAGCAAGTAAAGGAGGAGCAGAGCAGGATGGGGACACCAGCTCAGGGCAGTCCAAGCACTGGGTTAATGCTGCAGCATTTGGGCTGGCTGAGAAGCCTCCCCGCAGTGGTGGGTGCCCATCATGTCACCCATCAGGGATACGCAGGAAGAGGAAAAGGAAGGTGCCAGAAGGCATCCTGCAGAGCAGGGAGGGCTGAGGACACCAGAGGGAAGCCAGGCTCTTCTGTAGGGTGGCAGTGAGCCTTTCCCAGGTTCTCTCCCTTGGCATGTGAGCATCTCTCCTTCTGCACAGCATTTCCAAGCCCCAGCGCCATCCAGAGTCCTCTGGTGCCTCTGGTCAGCGTGGGGATAGTGTGGGCTGGCAGCTGGAGACCCAGCTGAGCAGAATCCATCTCCCATATCCCTCCCAATGCCTTCCCTTCTCCCTCTTCTCCCAAGCTCAATGTCCCCTCTCCCAGGCACAACCAGGGCCATGGAAAATCGCAGGCACCTCTCCTCCTGACACCATTCCAGTGACCTCCCATTCTGCTTTTCTCCCAGGCTGGCTGAAGGACAGAAAGGGCTGAAAGTGGAGAACAAAGCCTTCTTCTCCAGACTGACTTTCTTCAACGTCTCTGAGCAGGACTATGGGAACTACACCTGTGTAGCCTCCAACCAGTTAGGGAACACCAATGCCAGCATGATCCTCTATGGTGAGTGGGGCTGAGGGAGCCACACAGGGAGGGGGAATGACTTAACAGGGAGATCACTGATGGGAGAGAGGTGGAAAGGCTCTCCCTTGTCTTTTGGGGGAGATGTGCATTTGCTGCTGATCCTTCTTAGCCTAGTGCATGGGCTGGAGGTCATGGTGAGCTCAGGGAAATTGGGGAGCTTCCAAACCTGCCTCCTGATTCATGTACCATGTCAGTCACTGTTCACAGGTGTCTGGGATCCACCATCGATGCAAAGTTAGGATTTGGTTGTAGGTTTCCATTTTATTGCTCTGATAAGTCCTTGGGAAAGCCTCTGTGTGAAGGCATCCTCTGGTGCTGATAAGTGGGAGGAGATGGTTTTCAGGGTCACTGCTGTCCCATTCCCACCCAAGAATGAATAGGCCCCTGTCTCTGTCACCTTTCAGGCTGTGTTTTCCCTCCTGCCAAGGAGATATATTATTGATGGTGCCAGAGGGAGATGGGAAGGTGCAGAGGGCAGGGAGGGGGACTAGGTTTGTACCCTTGTCCCAGGACTGTTTTCCCTGCATGGCAGAACTGGGATCAAAGCTGGGATCCCTCTGACACTGCTCATGGCTGGGAAGGTCTGTGCTCCCCAGATCCCTCTCATGGCCACTGGGAGTCAGAAATGGATGACAGATCTCATCCCTGGGTACTGCATGGGGGTATTTCCCTGCTGGAGATATGGGGTTTGTGTTTCTCACAGCTGAACCATATGGGAGAAGTGGGGAGTGGGGACCTCCATCCTCTCTTGATGTCACCCCAGCATTGTCCTCCTCCGCCACCCAGCTGTTCTGCCTTGTCACCTCTCATTGTGGTGTGGTTGGAAGGGAGCAGAGCAGAGGAGCAGATCCATTTTCCTCATCCCCAGGCCCCTCAGGGGTGGCTCAGGGCAGGCTGTGCCCTTATCCATGCAAAGCACACCGGGACAGTGAGTCCCAGAGTACGTGTTGGGATGTTGAGTGTACCAGAGCAGCGGAGCATGGGAGGCACGTGGAGACCCCGGGAAGTGATGTCTGTGTCTCACCATCCCTGGGGAGGGGCTGGATGTGGTCCAGGGCAGCAGTTTGTTTAAGGAGAGTAGAGGATGCTGGGCTTTGCCAGGGGCCACACCCAACTGTGGGGTCGGGGTGGCATCACAGGACAGGCTTGTCCTCCCCTGCCACGGTATTGGCACCTGTGTCAGGTTCCCCTGAGTTGTGACAGAGGAGTCCATCCCATCCTGGATGCTCAGCTCTGTGCCCACAGCCCTGATGCAGAGTTAACCTTGGATGTTAATGAGCCTTAAACATCCATTTGCTCCCCCCAAAACGTCCCTGCTGATGAACATTTACCTGTGCTAAGCCATCATTAGTGTTACTTAGGAACTATCTCCACTCTCCTCCCCACCAGCCTTCCTGGTGATCCAATAACCCTGTGTTTTAGGGATACCAACACCCCTGGCACTGCAGACCACCCAGGCCTGGCTTCCTCTGTTCTGCACGCACAGGGTGGACGTGCTGGGTGTCCAGTGTAACCTGAGCCACACCTACATCCTCAGCTGTGATGTTGTAGGCTTCCTTTGGGTTTGTGAGGTTAAAATCTTAATTAGCAGGGGCCTTTATTTGGCATCTGCAGATCCAGGCTGGATGAACAGCCCAAAAGTACAGATGACATCTGCCTGCTGATGAGTTCTTAGCTCTTTGGTTTCTAACCTGTCAGCAATGGCTTGTGGGACTCGTGCTGTGAGTGCAGTGCCAGGTGGGAGGCAGGGAAGAATCCCACAGAAGTCTAGGCTTGTTTTATGACCTCCTTAGCTTTGTTGGTCTGACTGTGAATCCCATCAGGGAATGAAATCAGAGTCCTTTGAGCACCCTTAATTTCCATAAAGCCACATTGATTGGGTGATCAGTCTTTATTAATGGAGTGCCCTTGGGGGGGGGTGACAGCTCCCTGAGGGGACCATGACATGCAGGGGTTCCCCATCACCGGGTGCAGGGACCCCCAGCACCCCCAGGAACGACCCTCCCCTAATTATCAGAGATGTGGTGTCCCCATGTGTCACCTGTCCCTAAGGAATCAGTGCCCTCAGTCTGGGGAATAATGTCTTTATTTATTGAGATGGAAGATAAGAGGGAAGTGGGTGTGATGGCTGCACTACCTGCAGCACGAGAAATGTCTCTTCTGTAAGGTTTTGGGGGGACAATTTTGTGAGTGTTCCCTTTTCCCTGAAGCTGAGTGAGTGTTTTGAAGTTTTTTTCGCCTCCAAATGGAGTTTTAATCCATGCAGGTACCGTGACAGGAGCCTTTTTGGGGCTGTGCAAGAGGCTAATGTAGCATTCATCTTTTAATCCTTTTTTTAATCTAATTTTTCAGGGAGGTCAACTAGTGCTTTATTTAACATGTAGCACTCGTTATTACAGACCTGCTGCCTCATTCAGCGGCTCATTTGGTGCTGTCTGGGATGTGATGGAGTGTTCAGGGAAACTGCTTCGTTCTGTGGAGCTGGGGAAAAAACCAAGCCCTCTGCCTCTCCTCCTGTCACTCCCAGAGGCTGCTGTCAGGCGATAAATCCATTTGGGATGTTGCAGGGTTATCGAGAGGGATGGGCCCCAAACCTGCAGGGGAGAGCTGAACCCCCTGCATCCCCCAAATCCCAGCCCCTGTGCTTTGCTTTTTGCTCAGGGTGCAACCACAGACTTTGCTGGGTCTGAGGTCCCTTATTTGGCTCATTTCAGCTTCCCCCCCCCCAGACAGGGGGACCGTGGCCTCAGAGCATTGGGGTGTGATTTGGGCAGCACATCCCACTTGCTACCCCATCCACTCGTTTTCCCAGCCCCAGGTCGAGGGCAGGCTGAGGGAGGCGTCTCGAGCCTGCACTTTCCATTGCCCTTTTGCCTTAACTTTCACTTGTTCTTTAATTTTTAGAAGAGACAACTACCGCTCTGACACCCTGGAAAGGTCAGTAATTTGGGGACCCCTGCAATGCCAGTGCTTCCCCCAGTGTTTCCCCTGGGCCCCTCCGGCTCCCACCCCAGCCCATCTCAGCGGGAGCCGCAGAACCAGCCTGCCCCACAACCCCGCTGCTCTCACTGGTGTAGGGATGAATTAGGGCTTTTTTAGCTGCCCTCCCATCCTGCCCCCTCCCTGCCAGCCTACTGTGCCTGTCTGGTGGTGGTCTGTGCCCTCTGCATGCCTGCCCCATCCCGCAGTCTCCTACTCCCTCTCCATCGCCAGGGCAAAAGCAGGAATGTCTCTGTGCTCAGCTTTCCCAGTGTTGTTGCCTAAGTGGGTCTTCTGACAGATCCTTCCTCCTCTGGGATGCTCCTAGTACCTTTTTTCCAGGATGGGGTAGGGGTAGACAGGCATTAGGTCCCCTTCCTGGTGTTATTCCTGGTCGGGGCAGCCAGCAGTCTCCTGGGCAATCTTATCATCCAGCCAACCGGCCTGGTGTCATCTTGATTTTGGGGTGGCTTCAGTTGTGGTGCACTGAGTGGGTCAGCCCCCAGGATGACTTGTAGATGTCGGGAGGGCTGTGGAGGTAGTGCATAAGACCTGCATTTGGTGCCTGGATTTGAGAGGTGTGAGGTGTCTGAGCATGCTGGAGAGTGGGAGACCAAATGGTTAGTGGTGCTCAGTGCCCTGGTTGGACTTTGAAGTGAGGGAACATGTCCTGGGGTTTCAAGAGCATGTGTGGGTCAGACCTTGTGGGCAGCCCTGCTGTGGCAGGACACCAGCCTGGATGCCTTCCTGAGTTCTTTTCCCAGCCCAGTCTTCCCCCGGGTCAACTATTTGGGATGTTTTGGTGAAAGCCACTGGGTCAGACACCCTCCACATCCTTTCCTATGGTGAGCTCTGAACTCCCCACCCCCAGTGATCTCAAAAGGTGTGGAAGAGCTTGACTTTTCTTGACCACCCTCCTCATCCCCTCTCATTCTTCTTGAGATGGTCTGGGCCCGTGATGAGCCTCACAGAGACTCTGGAGGGGCACAAAACCCAAGTCCTCAATACAGTGCTGCTGGTGGTGTCTCTGCTGGGTGGGCAGGTGGTTACTGTGCCCTCCCAAAGGACATAAGTGGGGAACAGGGTGGTCACCCTGGACTGGGCAGAGTGTGTTGGGCAAAAGCTGCCATCTCCCCTCTAAGTGTGGCTGGAAACATGGACAAATTCGGAGGAGGGTGGAAGGGGCTGAGGGAGGTTGGATGGTGGTGATGCACAGGGGATGGGCTTGGGATGGGGACTTAGGGATGAGAAGTGAGTCTTGTCCCAAAGGCCGGGGTCGGTGGGGATGGGGACGGTTGTTGCCCTGCTCTTGACGACAGCACAGGTGGGAGGCGATGCCCGCAGAGCAACCCCACCACGTGCAACACCGCCCAAATACCGTCCTTCGGTCGGTTTTGCGATTTATTTCACGTTTCACGACTTTCTTATCGACTCTGTTGAGTGACCATGCGGGCGTTTCTCTCCCTCGCTCAGGCCCCGGCGCGGTGCACGACGGGAACAGCGGCGCGTGGCGACGAGGAGGCTGCGCGTGGCTCCTGCTCCTCCCGCTCGCCCAACTCGCCCGCCAGTTTTGACCCGAGAGCCGGCCCGCGGAGCAGCGGCGGCGACGACCACGGCCAGCGAGAGAGCAAGCAGAAAGGAGAGGAAGAAGAAGAAGAAAATGAAGAAGAAGAAG
>NW_021940545.1:2759118-2762863 GCF_001715985.3 Manacus vitellinus
TGGGAAGGAGAGACAGCCATGTGAGGTGGGTGTAGGAAACCAGGTTGCTCGTGAAACACTGTACAGGCAAAGCATGGCAGGACAGAGTTTGGGTGTAGGTGAAACTTGCTGTCTCCAGGGGCTTGTCTTGGTCGGTGTCTTGGTGTTTTGGTGATTTGCAGGTTGCTTAGTGCATTTGGTCCTCAGCCTCGGGGTGCTGGCTGCTTCAAACCATCCAGCACATTTGTAGGATCAGAAGTTGATTGTTAGTGATGGCAGGACAGTTTTGTGTGGGTTTTTTATTTCTTGACCCTATGTTAAGTTTGTGCCACCCAAGAGATGAGCAGGGAGAAGAGGGAGAGAGCAAAAGGGATGGGAAGGAGTTGCCTCGAGGTGTGACGTGCAGTGTCCGAGCGATACCAGTGAGGGGTAAGGGAAGAACCACATTCAGGCTTTGGGCACATGCCAAGTAAACGATGGGGTACTGAGGGTGTGGGGACTGGACAGCTGGGCACAGGCAGAGAAGGTGGTGTTGGTCTTTGTTCAGGTCTTGGGTCTCCCAGGCCGGGCCAGCCGGCCACAGAAGAGCAAACCTGGCAGAAGAGGCAGTGCCCTGATGCTTGGGGGATGTGGGGAGGGATCTGGGGATAAGTATGGAGGTCATGGGTCTCTCTCCTTCACCTCCTCTCTGTAATTGTAACTTTTTTGGTGTTCTAGGTGAGAGATCAAGGAGTGTCCAGTGCCAGAGTAGCAGACAGAGGATGTTAGAGAGAGAGAGGCGGCTCGAAGGATGTGTTTATGTATTTATTTATTGACATAGGTAAGGATTTCTTGGTGGTGGGGATGGAGGTTATGGCCTGAAATATGCTCTCCATCCCTCTGGATGTAGCAGCTGAGGTCCTTGTCCTTAGGTACAGGTTGGACATTGCTGAGGGCCATGGAGAAACATCCCCCTCAACCCCGGAAAGGGAGAGGGGGGGTATCCATGGCCAGGCTCGCAGTGGAAAGGGGCTGCATCTCCTTCCTGGTGCTCTGTGACGGGGAGAGTGCAGACAGGGCACTAGGATGTGCCATGAGCCAGAGTGTTTGGCCATCTGTAGGTGCTTCACTCCAGTGGAGGCAGGTCCAGCACCAGGTACCCAGCAGAACCAGCATTTTAAGATGGGAAGCATCAGGGAGGCCCAAATTGTGGTGGGATCCCAAGGTGCCACATGCCAGAGGCCAGTGTTGCTTTGTGGCACCAGGATTTATATTGCATCAGCCTTGGCTCCCTGATTGGTTGGTTTTTTTGGAAGAGGCTCAAAGCACAGTGTTTCCCACGGTGGTCACCCATGCTTGACTCACTGCAGGTAACACTGAGGAAAGCAGGCAGGGTCGTTTGCCCCTCCCACATCCCTTTCTTGGGGAGGCTGTTGGGTTTTGGGAAGCACTTACCTTTCTGCAGGGGTCACTTGAGGGGGCCAGCAGAGGTGTCCCTGATGTGTGAGGTTGCAGTACTCATGGTGCTGGGATGGAGCTGTTTGCTCAGCAGGGCAGCTTCTTGTGGGGTTCAGGGATAAACTTTCAGGACTGGGCTTTTCATTCTCATGTCGAGGCAGGTGAAGGGAGGTCTCAAAGCGTGTGAGATCCTGAAAGGTCTGGCACAGTCCCACAGCCTCCAGTCTCCTGGCAGCAGGTCTCATATTAGAGGAGCTGGTTGAATGTTTTTTCACAGCTGATGTGGTGGAAAGGTGGGGAAAGTTGATGGGGTGGAACAGAATCTCCCGGGTGCAGGGAGCACAGCCTGCCTCCCCAGCCCTGTGGTTTTAGGATGAGATTACAGTCATGTCAGGAAGATGCTGAGGGTCACAGCTCCTTCTGGTCCTGGTCCTTGCCATCTTTGTCCTTTGATGAAGGCATCTGGTCTGTGTCACGCGCTGTCAGATCACGACAGGAGCAAACCACCCTTGCGAGTGCATCATCCACAAAGGTGTCCCTTCACGGGTGGGGGGGTTTAGCTGTCAGCAAGCGTTGATACAAGACGATGGAGAAGATGCTGGGAATGGCTCAGGCATGGAAAGGAGGCCCCTGACCACTCTGTTTCTGCTGAACGTAGGTGAGTGATGAGAGCAAAGACAGTCCTTACCCTGCAGGGCTCTGTCAGCAGGTATGTGTTCATCGGCAGACGGAGGATGGAGGTGGGTGGGACCAGGGACCCACTCGTGGATTCCCAGGGGAGATGCATGGATGGGGTGAGGGATGAACCAAACAGCAGCGGGCCCCCAGCTGTGGGCCTCCAAGTGTCACCATCACAGGGGATGATCAAAAGAGGGTCCAACCAATTGTTGGGTGAGACTATAGGACCCACTTGAGAGCCCTCCTGGCTCAGCACACCGGGTGCCAAGCACCACGACCCTCCCTGGGGTGTGCGGGGTCCGTGAAGCAAAGCCCCGAAGGTACAAAGTTCGTCAAACTTTATTGATACACTGCACAATCACAACCATCTCTTATTCTTGCCGAATTAGAAAAGGTTACAACTACAATGTAACATGCACAAATCTCAGGTAGTATAGCCACCCTTGGAATACAATGATCGACAGAAACTCAAGACTGGCCGTCGTGGCCATCAGCAGGAGAGACCCAGGAGCCACGCTGCCCCCGCCCTGGGCGCCTGGCCACCCCCTGGGCATCCAAACATGGAGAGCAGTGGTCACAAAGGGGTCTGACACCCAGCGGGGTCGGCCTCAGACAGCCAACACGTTTCTCACAATGGCACGTTACATGGCACGAGAAAGTCGAACGCCGTCCCGGCAGAGGACAGGGGAGCTGAGCCCACCTGACCCAGGGAGGAGAAGGATGGGATGGGGGGCAGCCCTGGTGCCAGGTCCGCCAGCCTCGGTGTGCGTCGTGGCGTCCCGTCGTCGCTGCCACTCTCTGGTATGCCGTGGCCTCTGGCCCTGGGATTCTGCAGCATTTCTGCTGCAGGGATGGAGAAACTTGGGGCTGACCCAGGAAGGGGCAGGGGGAGGCAGCAGGGGGCTGTTGTGGGGCAGTGCGGACCAGTGAAGGCATCGGGGCAAGGTGTCTCCTGCACCCAAGGGTACTTCTGGAGCGGGCACGTGGGGAAGGATGTGCGTGTCGCTGGCCGAAGACGGTGCCATCCCCACTCAGTAAACATGCCCGGGCCGTGGGAGAGGACCCAGATCACCGCCGGTGCCACCTTCCCGGGATGCCAGTGGAGATGCAGAGCACCGCAGGGACCGCAGGACGCGGACTCACCCAGTCAGTGCCGGATCCCCGTCCATCAGGTAACCCAGCGTGTCCCGCCAGTACCAGGGCAGCCTCGGGCCTGGGGGGTTTGCCCATCAGCCATGGTACATGTTGAACATCCAGGATGGGGGGTGGGAGCATCCATTGAGATTTTGTAGCAGGTCCCGGGGCAGCCCACTGAGAGCAGGGATGAGGAGGGGCACGACCGCAGAGAGGACGGGGTGGTGGCCCATCATGGCCTCTGGCTTGGGCTGGTTTTTTCCATCTTGTGTGCTAAGGACTGTCACCCCAGCTTCCTCGCAGCCACACAAAGCAGGAGGATTGGGCAGCAGTGGAGTTTGCGCAGGGAAGACAGCGTGTGCATGGCCACTGCCCTTAAGTCATCTCACTTATGGAGGGAGAAGGGAGGGACAAGGCACAGGGATGTGGCAGGTCTGGACAGGGGATGCTGCGTGTGCTTGCTCAGTGCCTTGCTGTTATCAGGTCTCCCTGCCAGAGGAATAGGGTCTAGTGTGAC
>NW_021940545.1:2765019-2768295 GCF_001715985.3 Manacus vitellinus
TGGCATCACTGGGCGTTTCTTGGCAGGCAGGCCAGGCAGGGAGGAGGCTGGTCATGCGGGTTCATGGCTGGAGCAGAGGTTTGCTGCACGTTCTTCGATGAGGGCTGTTATTGGGAAAGATTTGGGCTGAAGGGAACACAAAAGGCCAGTCAGGATGAGATGAGACAGCCGAGCAGAGTGAAGGAAGTGGAGCAGACACAGGTCTGCCTGGACTCCCTATGCCTGGGGAGAGGTATTTTGGGAAGTTGCAGGTCTGAGCCCAAGTACTGGAATTCTGAAAGGGAAGAAATAGAGAAACAAGTGCTGAGCTGTCTCAGGGCACAGACAAAGTGTGAAGTAAATGGGATTTTTATCCAATTATGAATATGCTCTCAAACCTGCAGTCAGCCACTTGGAATGTGTTCATCATAAATCAATGGAAGGCCTGGATTGGAAGGGACCTTAAAGCCCATCTCATTCCACCCCCTACCACGGGCAGGGACACCTCCCACTAGCCCAGGTTGCTCCAAGACCCTTCCAACCTAACCTTGGACACTTCCAGGGCTGGGGCAGCCACAGCTTCTCTGGGCAACCTGTGCCAGGGCCTCCCCATCCTCACAGGGAACAATTTCTCTCCAATATACAATCTAAATACACCCTCTTTTCAGTTTAAATCCATTCCTCTTTGTCTTACCCCTCCGTGCTCTTGTCAAAAGTCCCTCCCCAGATCTCCTGTAGTCTCTTCCAAATGAAACAATTCTGTGATGTATGAAATTATATCCAGTTACACTAAATTCTGCAGGATGGTGTCAATCCTTGTCTTTTTATCTACTGATTTCTTTGTGAACATTTATCTTATTTCAGGAAGAGGCAAAGGAGAGCCCAAGATGTTAAATCCAAGCCCTGCCAGAAGGTAAAGAAAATGATGGGAAGATTGAGTGATGAGCAAGAAGTTGTGTCATGCCCATGCTCAAAAAAAATTGATTGTAAGAGCACATGATAATACAAGAGGTGTAGAACTGCTCTGCCATAATCAGACATTTCCTTGCTGAATAGACCCTGGGATATAAAAGGTGGAACCTCCAGCTATTTGTTAAGAGGCAAGTAGAGCCTTGCAGGCAGAATGGAAAAGGGCTTTTGAGCTTGGTTTTCCCTCAGATCTGTTGCTGCTCCCTCTTCTGTCTTTTTGTCCCTTCAAACTAATGGCAGCATATCATGTAAGCCTATAAAAATAATTAAAATCTATGCAGACTTAATAATAAATGCTGCTTAGACTTAACCTTTTATGTATTTACACCTGCTCAAATCCTGCTAAATCTCTACCTTTCTCTAACAGTTTATCCATACCTTTATCTATAGATGTGGATTTTTAATGTGTGACTAATTCCCATTACTGTTTTCTAGTTCACAGTTCTGCACTGGTTATTGGCTTTGATTTAATGATGCTTTTTAGAAATCTCATAATCTATCCTAAAGCAATCACATCCTGGTTGAGTTGGAGAGTTCCCAAATAGATAAGTCAGAGAGGAAATAAACTGAAATACTGGGTCATAACTAAAGAAAAAAACCCACAAATATTTTCTCTTAACTGTATTCTTTGCTGAGAAAGAATTTATCCTGGTGTCAGACAACTTGGCCTTGTAAAGATTGTAAAGATACTCTACGGGAGAGACAAACATAAAGATACAGTGACAAAATAAAGTAGTAATTAGAGATGATCATGAAATTTAGGCAATGTTTCATTTCATCATGTGCCTCCCATGTGTCCTGTGAACTGCCACATTAGATGGGAAGAGGATGACTCCCACCAGGACAGGGAGAGGAACTCAGGACTTCTGCTGAGCTTCCCAGCAAGTATTTTGGCTCTGCTTTGCTAAAACCCCTGTGCCTGGGCACTGAGGTGTGAGTGTACCTGGATTCTGGCTGCCCCTGCTCAGCTTATTTATTATTGCAGATATTTATTGTTACTTGGTTTTATTTTGTTCTTCTTGATTTATTTTGTGTCCTATTTCCTCCCCATTTCCTTCCTGCTCCAGAAGGCAACCTTAGACTTTGAGACCCTGACTCGAGTGAAGATGGCAAGACTGGGATTTTGTCTCTCTCCTAAGACCTTGAATACAAAGGTAAGAAGGAATCAGTGGGTCTAATGATGAGTGATGTTTCTTAGCCTGTGTTGGAGGCACTCTCAACTGCAGTGGGAGCCGTAGGAATGGCCCAAATGCTTTCAGAGCTAAGCAGTCCCTTGACATGCACCAAAAAATAGCTTTTCCTTTCTTTTCCTGCCTCCTTTCTGTCCCAGGAAAGAATTCCCATGCCTTCCATTTCCATCCTCCCAGTTTCAGGCAACATCCACCTTTCTCCAGGTGAGACTGAGACACATGGAGACGAAGAATTTAGAACTTATCTCTCACTGCTTTACATTTCCAGGACTCGTGACAAACGGGAAGGGAACGTGCCCACACCCACGGTGCTGCTGGAGCCCCTCTTTCCAAGGGGGCTCAAGGAAAAGGCAACAGCTGCTCTCCACTTCTCATGGTCCACAACAGCAATTAGTGAGGGAGAGTCTGGCCAATGATTCATGTCTGAGGACATAAGGAAGTCTTGGGGACTGGCTGGGGGGAAGCCTGTGCAGTGACTCATGCCTGAGGGTATATGTGTCTGGACTAAGTCTTGGCAACCTCCCCAGGATGAGATTTTCCTGACATTTTCCCTCAGGTAAACACATGGTCCTTGAAGGATTGTCTCTGCTCATTGCAGGGGAGTTGGAGTAGATGACCTTTAAAAGGTCCCCTCCAACTCAAACTATGATTCTTTGGCTCCCTCGCCCTGTTTAACATCTCTGTTGGAGTCTTCAAAGTGGTGGCCTCTTGCACACAAAAAGGAAACACAAGTTAGTCAAGACCCAAGACTTGTCACTAACACTAAGGGAATGTGAGCAGTGGCTGTAGGTAAGAATTTTACAGCCTGGTATAATATATATCTATTATCTGTAGCAACTAAGAGCATAGCCAGCAATTAGCATATTATGAAGTAGTTAAGGAAAAAACATACATGGAGTAAGTAGCACAAGGAGGAAGACAGCTGCAGGTGTGAAATACAGGGGTCAAGTGGAAATAAAGTGTGAAGGAGAGAAAAAAAAAACCATGTATAGTAGGCAGAGAAGACAACTGGTGAAGCCAAAGTAACCCCACAGGGTAAGAGGGAATATGCTGGGAAAACCCCACAAAACAAAACAACTGAGTGAAGAGGAGGTGAGTTGTCCCCTGTCCTTTCACAGGCAGAAGGAGAAGAAGAGAA